>NW_015646171.1:540937-549192 GCF_001515625.1 Sinocyclocheilus rhinocerous | reverse complement strand
AAAAATGCTTTTCTAGCTTAGATCTTTTGTCTTGTTTCCAGCCAAAATATCTGAAAATTCTTAAATCCAGAAGGATTTTCTAGACAAGTAAAAATTATTGTCTTGTTTTCAGAAAAACAAGTCGAATTCAAGTGGGTTTTTGCTTGAAACAAGCTAAATAATCTGCCAATGGGGTAAACCAAATAATCTTATTTCAAACAGAAAACAAGATTATTTTGCTTACCCCCCGCTGTCTTGCCTCCGTCCTTCTTCGCGCTCATCTTGGTCTCGTCTTTGCTCTTGTCGCGGGACGCGGCGGCCTGTCTGTCTGCGTCTCTGTCCTTGTTGCTGAAGGAGCCCGTCTCTCTCTCCTCCATGTTGACGGACTTCTTACGTTCAGCAGGCATACTGCTACTGCAAAACATTACAGAACAATAATAGTACAAATTAAACCGTATCTGATAATAATTGCAAACATAGAAAGTCAAGGGATGTGTCTGGCATACTGCACTGTATAATGTTTTTTAAAACTATTTTGCATTTTTAATCAAAATTTGCTTTGAAAAATATAATGTATACGACAATATTTTAAATTTTGCATATGGCACACGGTTTAAAAAATGATTTAGCATGGATTTAAAAATGATTTGTATTGAAACATATTACACTGTATATAGCATACTGTTTTTTCAAATATTTTGCATTTTTAAACAAAATTTTGCATTATTAATTATTATACTGTATATGCCATTTTTTGTTTAATATTGCACTTTTAATTCAATGAGTTTTTTTAATTGCTTTTTTAAATCAAATTTTACACATGGCATCTAAATTTTTTATTTTTTTAATTGCACTGAAAAATGATACTGTATGCACAATACTTTATTATTATTTTGCACATGATTTTCTGTTTTAAAAAATATTTTGCACTTAAAATTTTCTTTAAAAAAACATTGTAATGCATACAACGTACTGTCTCTTAAAAATTTTAATATTTTGTTAAGCACTTTTTTAAGCAATATTTTGCACGGAAAAATATTATACTGTATACAATTTGTTTTAATATTTTGCACTTGTAATCAAATTTTGCATATGGCATGCTGTTTAAAAAATATTTAGCATTTTTAACAAATTTTGCATTGAAAAACAGTGCACAGCATACAGCATACTTTTTTATATTTTGCACTTTTAATCAAATTCTGCACTGAAAAATAGTATACTGTATATGTAAGAGCATACTGTTTATATACATATATATATATATCTCAAATTTGCATTGCATTGAACAATGTGTACCCTATACAGAAAATTTTGAATTATATTTATACTGTATACTTTTTATTAAGTTTTGCACTTCTAATCTAATTTTGCATTGAAAGCTATTATTAGATCAAATTAATTAAGAGTTATTATATAATGCCAGTCACAGGATAATCTGTCCTGCTACTACTGCATATTTTATCCCAGTCTGCTTTGATTGTATATTGCACATTTTGGCCAAGCAGTGTTTATTTGATTAGTTTATTTCATACACACAGAAAATCTGCATATAATGCAGAAATACTGACGTAGTCCAGGTCAGGTGGTCTCAGCACCTGCCACGCCTCCTCAAACACACCTGTCAATCACGCTCAGGTGATCAGCTGCCTCAGGTGTGTTTGATTAATTAGTAAATCATTAACACTAGACTTTGCAGGAAGGCAGAACTGAACGTGTCTGGTCGACCTGCAGGAATACAGCTGATCAGATACACCCGTGGGCTCAAATTCTGCCACATTCCGGGTCGAATCGTGGGCCAAAACACTTTCACACACATATCAACTTTGTATGCCGTTATATGACCTAACAAAGTCTCTCAATTACCAAAAAACTAATGAACAAGCAAATCGACCACATTAAAACAATCAGCAACAGCTGTATTAACAAAAGACGACTAAATAAACCAGATAAACATTGTCTGTCACTCAATATAATTTCACTTTATAATAAACAGTTCATATATAACAGAAATCCGATCTTTTAATTAAGCGATTTCATGTTTTAACTGAATGTTTATGAATTAGCATTAGCCGTTAGCTGTTTGAGGCCGCTCATGTCAAATATCAACACGATTATGCCGCGAACAGACGGAAATGACAGAAACAAAGAGATTTTCTGTCAGTCACGTGAATACAGTTGTGTTTTGAAGTAAATGTCAGTCTTACCTCATGTGCTTGAGCTAATATTCATAAGTTTAGTCAGTAAACGACGGCGCTTGATAGTTTTCAATATTAGGACCCCTGAAGATGGCGTCCCCAAAGGTGCCTGATCAAAAACTATTATTCACCTCAAAAATACGCGAGGATAAAAAAAAAAGAGATAAAATTGCAAACCCAGATAAATACATATAACACGTACATACACCCAACCCTAAATTAAGTACATATCACACATCCAGTGTTTAGCTTAAACCCATTTAATTAATGCCGCTCGTATGCAAGTTCATGTTATATGTTAATTTCATGTTACTGTAATCCTTCAGACTGTGAAAACGTTCAGAATCTTTTATTGTCATTTTTTTATTTCGTTTAATCTATCTATCTATCTATCTACCTATCTATCTATCTATCTATCTACCTATCTATCTATCTATCTATCATCTATCTATCTATCTATCTATCTATCTATCATGAATCACCTGAACGATATACGTTTGTTGTACTTATTTTGCAGAAATTTCCCTTAGAGTTACAAATAACAAATTGTTTATTAAAAAAAAAAAACATACACTTGTACATAATCATTATTCAAACAACTACTTCTTAAGGTCATTTTTACAATAGAAAGTGTCATAAACCTGAGACACATCTGATATGAAAAACGAATGAAAATTTTTTTTATAGTGACATTAAGCTTGCAATTACACACACACACACACACACACACACTCACACACACACACACACACACACTCTCACACACACACACACACACACACTCGCTCACACACACACACACACACACACTCGCTCACACACACACACACACACACACTCGCTCACACACACACACACACACACACTCGCTCACACACACACACACACACACACTCGCTCACACACACACACACACACACACTCGCTCACACACACACACACACACACACTCGCTCACACACACACACACACACACACTCGCTCACACACACACACACACACACACTCGCTCACACACACACACACACACACACTCGCTCACACACACACACACACACACACTCGCTCACACACACACACACACACACACTCGCTCACACACACACACACACACACACTCGCTCACACACACACACACACACACACTCGCTCACACACACACACACACACACACTCGCTCACACACACACACACACACACACTCGCTCACACACACACACACACACACACTCGCTCACACACACACACACACACACACTCGCTCACACACACACACACACACACACTCGCTCACACACACACACACACACACACTCGCTCACACACACACACACACACACACTCGCTCACACACACACACACACACACACTCGCTCACACACACACACACACACACACTCGCTCACACACACACACACACACACACTCGCTCACACACACACACACACACACACTCGCTCACACACACACACACACACACACTCGCTCACACACACACACACACACACACTCGCTCACACACACACACACACACACACTCGCTCACACACACACACACACACACACTCGCTCACACACACACACACACACACACTCGCTCACACACACACACACACACACACTCGCTCACACACACACACACACACACACTCGCTCACACACACACACACACACACACTCGCTCACACACACACACACACACACACTCGCTCACACACACACACACACACACACTCGCTCACACACACACACACACACACACTCGCTCACACACACACACACACACACACTCGCTCACACACACACACACACACACACTCACACATACACACACACACACACAAATAGTTTCCAATAACTATTTTAATGCCACAAAACTGATCTGTAGCTGTAATAATATCGTGGCCTGTAGATGGCGCTATTGAAACACACGACAAACTCATTTGGAGGGATCCCTGAGCCTGGATCCACTGGGTTTTGATCATTTGTTCATCATCATCATCATCACTGTCTCATAAGTGAGTCTGAACGCTTTTGCTCAGGTGGCAGATGCTGAAATATTGCCTGAGGTGTTTAATAAAACACAGGTGAAATGAAACCTCCAGTCCTTTATTGTCTCATGTAGGGGGGCTTGTTTAATGCAGCGATGAAGCTGTGAAGTTTTAACTTTAATATCAGTCACATTCTCAGCAATGATTTCTCGTGAACACAGATCTCAGCCGAGCAGACAGCAGGTTTTGATGTGCCACTGGGAATATTTCCAGGTGAAAATGTCAGGGAGACACGGTCAAGGACGTGATAATGATTCTATTAGGAGCTCATTCTGTAGTATAATGTGCCATCAACTGCACCAACAACACGTTTATGCAAAGAATGTGATCTGTCATTGTGAAGGTGAACTTATGCAAACACAGATGCATGTTATATTCATCTGACCGCACTGTAATGAGAGAAGTCCAGTTCAGTCAGTGCTTCTCAACCAGTTCTGCTTCAGGAACCAGATTTTACACTTCAAAATAAAGGTTGTTTTCACAGCGATTCCATAGAAGAACCCGTTTTGGTTCCCTAAAGAACCTTTTAGTAATCAGTTCTTATGAAAAGATTCATTTGAATAATCTAAAGAACCTTTTCCACTGTAAAAAAAAAAATCTTTATTTTTAAGTGTTGCTGCAAGTTTGGGTTGTATTTTCCATTACTTTGTGCTTTTGCTTATTTTTTATTTTATTTTTTTATTTGTTTTTAACTAAAATGAAAATACTATTTACAAATTAGAGAAGCTGCTATATAAACTCTAAATCTGTTTATTTTATAGATTTTTTTTCTCGTTCAAATATGATATTTATATTCACTTATTTTCAAATTATTTATTTCTAATTTTGTAAGTATTATGTAAAATAAATATAAATTTTTTTGAGAATGAGGTGTTTTGCTTGTATTATTTTACTATTAGAATTTGTATTTGTTTTTTAACACCTTATTTGTGAAAAATACTATAACAGAATTATAGAATTAAGAAGCTGCTATCAAAACTATAAATCTGTTTATTTTACAGATTCATTATTTTATTAAGTTCAAATATTATATTTATTTTCACTTATTTTCAAATTATTTATTTCTTATTTTACAAATATTATGTAAAATATATATAAATTGCATTGCAATTATTGACATTGTCTAATTTGACTAGCTCTACCTGATTACATACTTAGCTGCATTTTCATTAACGTTTCACTAATGTTCCAGATTAGTTATAAAAACATGATCTCATATTCTCTCAAAATCCTTTTTTTTTTAAATGTTTAAAAAAACATTTTTTCTTGGTTATGTGAACATTAGAGAAGAGATTAAGGGAACGTTCTATTTGATCATTTTGCAAACATTCTGGTAATGTTACTTTTGATAGTTCTCTGAAACAGCTGAAACTAGTATGATGTTTAAAAAAAAAAGTTTAAACTAAAATGTTTCAGAAAAACGTGCATAAACATTATGAATATATAATGTGCTAATGTTTTGATGATCTTATTAAAGACCAGATCACTTTGAACAAATGCTCTATTAATGCTGCTGGAAGAACGTTTGTTCATAACTTTGAGAGAAGCTTGCCAGAACGTTCCCTGTTAGCTGGGACAGTCCTGCAGCCCCTGGTTGAGAAGCACTGCAGTAGACTGATACATGAGACGCTTCTCTCAGAGTCAGGCATTTGTAGCTTTACTCGACTCCGGCCGCAGGTCTCCTTTGATGGCTTTATAGAGTCGCAGGAGTGCATTCACCCACAGCTCTCTCTGGTGGCCGGGGCTGGTATGTTGGAGCTGTTGAGCCGTAAACACCATCGTGAGGACGGTGCGCTCAAAGTCGTCCATCCGCAGCGATCCGCGGCGCAGCTCCAGCTGAGCACTGAGCCGCTGGATCTCCGAGAGGCTTCTGGGAAGCACGTCCTCACACAGCACCTCCAGAAGCTCTAGCTTCCGCATGGACGCCAGCTCCTGATCGGATATGTGGAGCATCCCGTTCACCGCGTCCATGTACCCTCCCGACCACAACACCTGTGAAACAAATAACAAGAGATTCGCCTCATTTGTTTGATCTCATATTGTTTATCAAAGCAGCTTAAATGCGTTCTGGCAAAGTTCTCTCAAAGTCATGCACATTCTTCCAGTAACATTAAAGGTGGGGTAAGCGATTTTTCAAAAACGCTTTAGAAAACCGATTCGGGCCGAATAGCAAAACAAACTTGTAGCCAATCAGCAGTAAGGGGCGTGTCTACTCATGATGTGGAGGAGAGCGCGTTCAGTGCACGGGACGGACATTAGCCGAGCCGAGCGCGTGTTTGTTTTGGTGATTTCAAATGTCAACATTGGCTACCAGAAATCACTTACCCCACCTTTAATAGAACATTCGTTCAAAGTTATCTGATCTTTAATAATGTTCTCAAAACATTAAAACAAAAACATTATTTATACATCATTCATGGAATGTTTTTTTTTCCCCCAGATATTATAGGTTGGATGTTTGTCTAACGTTTTTTTAAATGTTACTACTTGTTTCAGAACATTCAAAAGTAACGTTTCCATAATGTTTGCAAAACTCTAAAGTGGAATGTTCTCTTAATGTTCACATAAGGGGAATTTTTTTTTTTTAAGTTTAAAAAACTGGACCTTTTTTGAACATTCAGAAATAAAATTTTCATAACCTGGGAAAATAACAGTAGCCTATTATAATCGCAAAATTCAACAGTTACGAATCAAATTCAATTTCAGATGTAAAGCAGCTCTACAAAAGACAATAATGTCAATCTTCAGCTCAATTTAGTTCAACCGTGATTCAGTTCAGTTCATCAAAGTTCATCAGTTACGAAAGAAATGTAATTTCACAATAAAGCAGCTCTACAGAAAACAAGCGTCACCCAGTTAACAAAAATATGTTCTAAGAATGTTTCGCTATCGTTCCAAATAATTAAGTTATTTCTGAATGTTTAAAATGACCAGTTTTTAGATGTTTTGAAAACGTTTATTCTTGGTTATGTGAACGTTAATGGAACGTTCCATTTGAGCATTTTGCAAACATTACGGAAACGTTACTTTTGAATGTTCTGAACATTCTGAAACAAGTAGTAACATTTAAAAAATGTTACATTTGAAAAACAAAACAAAACATGAATGATGTATAAATAATATTTTTGTGCTAAAGTTCTGAGAACGTTCCCTCGGTTTAGTTTTGTTCTCATCCAATAGTGTCAGCGCAGTCAAACTGATAATATCACTGAATATTAAGCATCTTTTAAAAGAAGCACCAGAATACAAATGAACTCCTGATTGACTCAGATTGATTCAGTGACGCTCAGCAGATCGAGAGCTCAATAAAGCAGCAGTTATGAATGATTCTGCAGAGCCTCATATCTGATATCTGATGAAAGTTCAGTCTGATGTCTTGTTCAATCTGTGTTTAGCGAGTGATGAGTTTAGTTTGTGTCTGATATCACGCAGACTCATTCAGCACGACACCGCTGGAATATTAACACGTGTTTATGTATTGAATCTAAATGGAGATCTCATGTATCTCTCAGTATGGAGCGGCTGATGGCTCTGACAGCTCAGGAGATTGCAGAGCTCAGCACAACTCAATAACCAAATAAAGTCAAGTGTATGAAGAGCTAATAAGAGCTGAGCTATTGATCGCTCCCTTCATTCAACCAGAGATGCTGTTTAGCACATTAAACACTGCAGACGAACAACACAGAGGAAAGTTTTAGTGCTCAGCAAACTTCAGTTTCTCCTACAATTCCTTGAGAAATAAAAACAGACACAAGCGAGTCAATACAGAGCTGTTCTGAGCTTGATAGAAACTGATAAGACTCATATTAAAAGCTCTTGATTACACATATTGCACGTCTCAGCCATGATAGTTTGAGAATAGTTTGAATATAGTTTGAGACATTGTTGAGATCTCTAGTATTATCGAGATACTATTACAGTTTTTATTCATATTTTGAATCATTTTTAATTCTTACAGTTTTTGCCACATTTATTAATTTTTTTACACACACACACACACACACACACACACACACACTCACACACACAC
>NW_015646171.1:537563-540770 GCF_001515625.1 Sinocyclocheilus rhinocerous | reverse complement strand
ACTCACTCACACACACACTCACACTCACACTCACACACACACACACACTCACACACACACACTCCATTTGCTCTCCATTTAATCTCATTCGTGTCTTTGAGAATGAGTTGAGATATTATGTGAATTTTCTTTGTAAGTATCACAGCATATTGCACAACAGCGTGGGCCGCACCTCGTACAGAAGGCTGGCGTCCTCCGCTGATTTCTGAAACGTAGGGTTGAGCAGCGCTGGCGTCCCTCGCTTCACTCTGAAGGCTGATGGGAACAGAGCTGAGAGACAGAGAGGATCATGGGTAATGTGTTACGTGACTGATCACACACAAAAAATCCAGCTGAAAGTTCTTTGGTCAACAAGTGTTGCTGGTTCATATTCTCTACAGTGATTCACTCCTGCAGTGCAGTCAAAATAACTTTCTCAGACTAAAGCAAACGTTAATGTTCGGACTCAAGCAGACGTTTGAGAGGGTTGTTTACGTCAGAGTGGCTCAGTTTAATGAAAAAACTTGTGGTAAAAAAAACAGTAGCTGTGGTTGCCAGAACTTTACCACGAAAAATACAGTAACAACATTTGAAGTTTTACAGACTGGTTATATTTCATTAATCGAAATAGTGTTCGATTAATGAAATCGCAGCGCGGATACGTTGCTTTCATTCAGATCAAAGAGTAAACGATGTATCCGCGTGATGCAGCTAACACAGCACGCAATTTACGTTCAGTGGATACACTCTAAAACGGTGCTAGGGAGGAGACAAATTGTTGAAAAAAGTAGTTTTTTTTCTTTTGCGCACAAAAAGTATTCTCGTAGCTTCGTAAAATTACGGTTGAACCCCCTGATGTCACATGGATTATTTAACCGATGCTACGTTTCTGGACCTTGATCGTGTAAGGACCCTTGCTGTCTATGGGAGAATTCATAAAAAATATCTTAATTTGTGTTCCGAAGATGAACGGAGGTCTTACGGGTTTAGAACGACACGAGGGTGAGTAATTAATGACAGAATTTTCATTTTGGGGTGAACTATCCCTTTAATGAGGGAAGAGAAACTCGCTGGAACGACAGACTTGATCCAAAAACAAGTTGAATTCGACGGGAGCCGGTCACGTGTTCGATCCGCTCAGGACGTCGCCAACATCACAGACATTCCACATCTGTTTGGACCGATCAGCTGCAGATGTGGGTCCTCAGACTCTCACCTTCACAAACCTGATCCTCCTGCTCTAAACTGATCTTTGAAGCCTCATAAACACAGTGAACATTCTCCTCGTGACCGTCACAAATGAGACGCGGGCGTCTCTTCACGAATACATCCAGCTGTTTTTCTGAGGAAAACACTTAATAGTTTTCTCAATTAGTGTCAGTGTGCATTTAAAGATAAACCACACACTCGCATGAATAGCCTATATTTCAAATGTTTGTGTGCAGCAGGTTTAACACTTTCATTCAGGATGCATTCAATTGATCAAAAGTGACTGTAAAAACCTTTATAATGGTTAGATTTCTATTTCAGTGAATCATTTATAAATATTGTGCAGCACAAGTGTTTTCAACATTGATAATAATCAGAAATGTTTCTTGAGCAGCAAATCAGCATATTAGAATGATTTCTGAAGATCATGTGACACTGAAGACTGGAATAATGATAATTATCATGTTCAAGGCCCAGAAAGGTAGTACAGACATCATTAAAATAGTCCATGTGACATACAACACACACGCATCGTGGTACTCTCGTGAATGCAACACGGAAGAGAAGAATTGTTGAATAAAGTCATTATTTTTGTTTTCTTTGCGCACAAAAAGTATTCTCGTAGCTTCACCACATTACGGCTGAACCACTGATGTCACACGGACTATTTTAACGATGTCGTGAACGTGAACGTTTCAGTTGCATTGCTGTCTATGCAGGGTCAGAAAGCTCTCGGATTTCATCAAAAATATCTTTATTTGTGTTCCGAAGATCTCACGGGTTTGGAACGACACGAGGTGAGTAAATAATGTTTCATTTTTGGGTGAACTACTCTTTTAAGAAACCTAGAAGGAAGAAAGAATGTAACTTTTTAGAGATTTAGAGACTGCAACTCAACAACCCGATAAATTGAAAAAAAAAAAAAAAAGTTTGTTGAGAGGCATAAAGTGAATCAAAAATGCTGCAAGGAGCCAATGAAGTCCTTTATTTGAATGTTTCTTCCATCGATTCCACAGTAAAACACACTCACAGTCCGTATCATTAGCACTTTGTTTTGATTAAAGGACTGGTGAGGTGGAAACTGTTTGGTGGCCGCTTTGAGGTGAACATCCTACAAGCGCTGGAGTAATTTCACATCTCTGTTAGCAGCTACAGTTACGACTCATAAAATCCCAGCAAAACCTCCCGAAAACGCTTGACTTTGAGTCCAAACACGGACACCAGAGGCCCGGGGCGCCCTCAGACAGCGAAGGAATCTAATGAAACGTCAGAGCAGATATACAGAGACACAGAGCTATCAGCCCGCGTCGTCTGAGCGCTCGCTTCCACAGATCTCACTGTATGAGCGCAAGCTCACCAATCTGACGTGATTAGCACTTCACATCCCACAGACGACAGACACAAACTCATCCATCACGTCTGCTGAGGTCAGAGACTCGGGCCATGTCGGGAGTTTTTCCTTCTTCCGTTTAAAAAGAAATCTTCGTTCACATGAAAACGCAAATGCATGCTATGAAGCACTGTCAAGAGCATGCCAAACCAACAGGTGGCGATATAATCTCAACCGTAAAGCCATGTTGGCCAATCAGAAGCCTGAAAAAGTCTCCAGTAGGCGGAGATAACTCCGGTTTCGCCGTCTACATGATAACACTGCAACCGGAGTTTTTGAAAATCTTCACCCTGGCAGGCGTTTTCAAAAATGTTCGGTTTCAGTGAACTGGTGCTGCGTTTGCGTGTGGACGAACGGCCTAACCGCTTAGAAACAGCTGCGGTTTTAAAAATAACCGCGTTCGTGTGGACAGGGCCTTATTTGAGCCAGGGTGAAGATTTTCAAAAACTCTGGTTGCAGTGTTATCGTGTAGAAAAGCGAAACCGGAGTTTTTGACTTGTGACGTCGGAGCCTGTGCTGTTATCTGCTTTTCTGGAAACTTTTTCAGGCTTCTGATTGGCCAACATGGCTTTACGGTTGAGATTATATCGCCACCTGTTGGTTTGGCATGCTCTTGACAGTGCTTCATA
>NW_015646171.1:533561-536065 GCF_001515625.1 Sinocyclocheilus rhinocerous | reverse complement strand
AGACACAAACTCATCCATCACGTCTGCTGAGGTCAGAGACTCGGGCCATGTCGGGAGTTTTTCCTTCTTCCGTTTAAAAAGAAATCTTCGTTCACATGAAAACGCAAATGCATGCTATGAAGCACTGTCAAGAGCATGCCAAACCAACAGGTGGCGATATAATCTCAACCGTAAAGCCATGTTGGCCAATCAGAAGCCTGAAAAAGTCTCCAGTAGGCGGAGATAACTCCGGTTTCGCCGTCTACATGATAACACTGCAACCGGAGTTTTTGAAAATCTTCACCCTGGCAGGCGTTTTCAAAAATGTTCAGTTTCAGTGATCCGGTGCTGCGTTTGCGTGTGTACGAACGGCCTAACCGCGTAGAAAAAGCTGCGGTTTTAAAAATAACCGCGTTCGTGTGGACAGGGCCTCGAGCTGTTATTCTACTGTCTTTGAGATTACTTTGAGATGGATTTTCTGTTTTCATTTTAGTTAAAGTTTTTTTTGTTATTTTGTTGCGTTTTTGTCTTTTTTTTTTTAAACATCTGTATATTTTTAGTTTATTTATGTTTAGTTGTTTTATATGGAAGCACGTTTCCGCCACTGAATAAAAAATAAAAAAGGTAATTGCGACTTTTTTTCTCAGAATTGCGTGATATTAACTTGCAATTGAGTTAGAAAGTCATAATTGTGAGATATAAACTCGCAATTCTGAGAAATAAAGTCAGAACGGCGAGATATAAACTCACAATTGCAAGTTATAAAGTCCAAATTGTGAGTTATAAACTTGCAATTCTGAGCACATATCAGATCCCCCCCCCCCAAAATTGGACTCACAATTGCGAGTTAAAAAAAAGCCAGAATTGTGAGAAAAAAAGTCAGAATTGCAAGAAAAAAAGTCAGAATTGCGACTTTGCGACTAATTGTTTTTATCTCGCAATTCTGACTTTATAATTCGCAATTGTGAGTTTATATCACGCAATTCTGAGAAAAAAAGTAAAAAATGTGAGATGAAAATTCGCAATAACCTTTTTTTTATTCAGTGGCGGAAACGGGCTTCCATAGTTTTAGTACTTTATCATAAAGCAAATGAAAATTAGAAATGTTTTCCTTGGCAACTATCTAAAATAAAATCCTTTTAAAATTAAATTTCTTTTAAGCCAAAGTTTTTTTTTTTTTAGTGCTTTTAGTTTTAGTTAACCATAATAACTCTGGTTTGGAAGCCTGTATAAAAAAAATTACAGAATAAAAAAAAATAAATTTGTGACTTTTTATCTCACAATTCTGAGTTTATTTCTCACAATGCAGACTTTGTTTCTTGCAATTTTCTCAGAACTGCAAGTTTAAATCTCACTATTTTTATTTCGGTCATGGAATAAAAACATAAAAAGGTAAATGCGACTCTTTAATCTCACAATTCTCACACTTTTTCCTTGCAATTGCGAGTTTATATCTCACAATTTTGACTTTTTTAAATGTTTATATCAATTCTGAGTTTATGAAAAAGAAAGTCAACATTTGGAGATGTACACTCAAAATTGCGAGAAAAAAGTCAGAGTTGTGAGATTAAAAAGTCGAAATTCTGTGAAATTGGCTTCCGTACTCTGGAAACCACATATTCAGTTCTAATGAAATATGAATTCTGATAACAAAATGACTTGATCTTGACTTCAGATGTTTCCATATGTATCCACAAAACTCAAGATACAAATTTCAAGCATTTAAGCAGAAGTGTGTAGATTTGAAGCGCTCGTGCTCTCTAAGTAAGTGATCTGATGTAACTAGTGCACTGATGTGGTGTAAGTGTCTCCTGTCGTACCTCTCCTCCAGTGCAGAGATGCAGTGATGGACATCTGACACATCAGCGCAGACACAGACAGAATCCGGAGGGCTGTCATGCTGTTTCTCCTCTTCAGTCAGGCCGAGTGACCGACGCACTCAATGGTAAATAAACAGAAGCTCACAGACCGACACAGAGAGAGAGAGAGAGAGAGTCTGGCCCCATCTGTCTCCTGCTGTCCCTCTTCCTTTAACATACTACCTATTTCTCCTCCCTCTCTGACGGGCTGGAATGTGTGTGTGTGTGGGTGTGTCTGTGTGCGTGTGAGAGTGTGTGTGTGTGTGTGTTTCATCTGGAAATCATCAAAACTCAAAGACATCTGCCTGTTTTTCTCTCAGGCACCAAATTCATCAGAACCAGCTTTCTGTGGCATCCAGATCAGCCATATTATACATGGGGCATTAACCGAAAATAAAATAACTTATATATATATTTATTCCAGCTGGTTGCCAAGGCCACAGTTCTCATTTTTGTTTAGTTTAACGTTAAGTACTAAAATAACTAAAACTGAAATAAATAAAATAAAAAAATTAAATTTAAATGTAATTCACCTATAAACTAAAATGTATAAATAAGATTTTATCTAATATTATAAGAAATACCACTAATAAAAATAATGAACATGAATATTTTTAATAACATAAAAATACATAATTTTTTTTATAAAAAAAACAAAAAAAAAAA
>NW_015646171.1:529683-533525 GCF_001515625.1 Sinocyclocheilus rhinocerous | reverse complement strand
TATTATAAAATCATTATGATATATAATTATTAAAATTATATAAAATTATATATATAAACAATAATTTTATATAATTTTATTTTATATATATATATATATATATATATAAAACTGACAAAACCACACAACAAAAGTAAAATCAGAAATAAAATGTAATTTAAAATATTACTAAAAACTAATAATAGTATTAGGCCTAATAGTATATCTGGGGTTATTGATTACAATAAACTCAACTATTATAAACCCAAAGTATTAAAGCATGTTCTTTAGTACATGTAAAAAAGCAATAATAGTAATTATAACTTTACTCCAAAGATAATAAGATAATGAAGTTTAATTTACACATCATTTTTTACCTTTGAGGGCGCCTCAAAGGAAAAGTTTTGTGTTATTTGTCTGCTTCATATGAATCATCGAGACGTAATGTTTTTCAGGATATTTAACATCAGCGTCCAGTGCTGCATGAAAACAGTCTCAATGTTCAGGAATTCAGAGACTGTTGTTCCAGCAAACGGCTGTTTTCACTGGCGACAGACTGCAGGAGAATGTGAAGTTCAGACAGAGTCCAGCAAATGGACCTCAGACTTCACCACATGTTCACACACTACACAAACGATCTTGGGGACACTTAGAAATGTGTGATTTTTTGTAAATAAAGATGCACTTTACAATCAAAACAAACGCAAGTTTGCTTAGCAGCTGCTAAAGCACTAGAAGTAGTGCTGAAGATGAAGACGGCCAGTATTGTGTTTGTTAGTGGATGAGGTTGCTGTTTAATGTGATTCTCTACACCTGTGTGAAGCCACTAAACATCACCAAAACAACAATGACACTTCAGACATCATGAAGAAAAGCCACATAACACGCTTAAAATTAAAGGGTCCAAAAACGTGTTTTCACAGCAATGCCATGCACAGAACCTCTCATTCTGACGGCACCCATTCACTGCAGAGCATCCATTGCTGAGACACTGATGCAGTGCTACATTTCTACAAACCTGATGAAGAAACTAACTCATCCACATCTCGGATGGTCTGAGGGTGAGAGCATTTCAGCACATTTCCATTTTTAAGTGAACTATTCTTCATGGAAGCAGATGCCAATTAAGAACCTTTATTTGAGAAAGTATTTCAGTGCGGCTGCTGTTTGCGAGTCGATGCAGCAGGTGAGTCAGACGAGAGAAACAGCAGCAGAATGAGAACAGCTGGTGTGATACACAAACGATCTTGGGGACACTTAGAAATGTGTGATTTTTTGTAAATAAAGATGCACTTTACAATCAAAACAAACGCAAGTTTGCTTAGCAGCTGCTAAAGCACTAGAAGTAGTGCTGAAGATGAAGACGGCCAGTATTGTGTTTGTTAGTGGATGAGGTTGCTGTTTAATGTGATTCTCTACACCTGTGTGAAGCCACTAAACATCACCAAAACAACAATGACACTTCAGACATCATGAAGAAAAGACACATAACACGCTTAAAATTAAAGGGTCCAAAAACGTGTTTTCACAGCAATGCCATGCACAGAACCACCATTTTTGGTTCCCCAAAGAACCTTTCAGTGAACAGTTCTTAAAAGAGCCATTAAAAAAAAAAAGAAAGACACTTTTTCAGCTAAGAACCTTTTGTGCAATGGAAAGTTTCCATGGATGTTTAAAGGAATGCAGTAATTCACAAAAAAATAAAAATTAGCTGAAAATGCGCTCACTCTCAGGCCATCCGAGATGTGGATGATTCAGTGCGGCTGCTGTTTGCGAGTCGATGCAGCAGGTGAGTCAGACGAGAGAAACAGCAGCAGAATGAGAACAGCTGGTGTGATTTTAACCGAGCGATGGCCTGATTAAAACACATCACACGCGCTCCGGGTCTCTGCTGTGATTGTACTGAGCACCGGCAGATGCTGCGAATGTCCTGCGGCACACAGACGGCTCAGATCTCACGCGGGACGCCCCGGGACGACAAGATCCGCTCAAGACGCTTCCCAGGTGCTCTGAGATCAGTGCGCAGGTAAACACGGGAGAACCTGCCGATGAGCGCTGATCCCAGAACAGCCGTGCATCCAACCACTATAATACAAACATGACAGAGTACACAGGAAAATATTAGCGCTCTTTATTATTTATCAAAGATGGTTCTGCTAAAAATCCTCAGGATTTTTTAAATGAATTCATTTCAGTAAATGTCAATGTTTCTAGAATTCATCAATTATGAAACCAATTTAATTTCAGCTCTAAAAGCAGCTCTTCAGGAGACAACTGTGTCATTAATATTCAGCTCAATTTAGTTCAAGTATCGATTCAATTTATTTCAGTAAGTTTCAATGTTGCAAAATTAATCATGAAAGAAATTAAATTTTACCTGCAAAAGCAGCTCTTCAGAAGACAATATTGTCATTAATATTCAGCTCAATTTAGTTCAAGTATCGATTCAATTTATTTCAGTAAGTTTCAATGTTGCAAAATTAATCATGAAAGAAATTAAATTTTACCTGCAAAAGCAGCTCTTCAGAAGACAATATTGTCATTAATATTCAGCTCAATTTAGTTCAAGTATCGATTCAATTTATTTCAGTAAGTGTCAATGTTGCAAAATGAATCAATTATGAAAGAAATTCAATTTTACCTGCAAAAGCAGCTCTTCAGAAGACAATATCGTCATTATCCAGATCAATTTAGTTCAATGTTGATTCAATTCCCTTCAACAACAGTGTCGATGTTTAGAAGCTAATTCAATTTCAGTTCTAAAGCATCTTTACAGAAGACAAGTGTGTCATTTTTCAGCTCAATTCAGTTCAATGTTGATTCAGTTTGGTTCAATAATGTCAATGTTGCAAAATTCATCAATTATGAAAATTTCGATTTTAGCTGTAAAAGCAGATCTACAGAAGATAGCTGTGTTGTTATTCAGATCAGTTTAGTTCAGTGTTGATTCAGTTCAGTTCAATAACTCTCAAACTTCATCAATTAAGAAGCAAATTCAATTTCGGCTGTAAAGCATCTTAATAGAAGACAATAGTCATTATTCAGCTCAGTTTAGTTTAATGTTAGTTCAAATCAGTTGAATAAGAGTGTCAATGATATAAAGTTCATTAATTATGAGACCAATTCAATTTCAGCTGTAAAGCAGCTCTACAGAAACCAACAGAATCAGTATTTATATCAATTCAGTTCTGTTGATTCAGTTCAGTTCAATAACTCTCAAATCAATTATGAAACGCATTCAATTCGTCTGTACAGCAGAAGGCCATTGTGTCGTTATTCAGATCAGTTTTGTTCAATGTTGATTTAAATTCAGTTCAATAGCAGTGTCAGTGTTGCAAAGTTCATCAATTATGAAACAAATAAGTCAACAGTTTTCGCACAACTGATCATTTGATGAGAAATGTTTGAGGTAATATCGCAGACTTTGGGATCTTGGTCAATCTGAGCACAGTTTTGGACGTTAGGGTTAGGGTTAAGATCTCTTCTGAAACTCTACAGGAGACACGTGCGATCTCAGGAGAATCGTCTGAGGAGCTGGAGACTTTCCAGCATTTCTCCTCAGTTGAATCCACAAGCACCTGATGTGTGCTTTCGAGACGCTCCTCTCACCCACTGGTGGCGCTACAGGAGCGTGTTTCTGTCTATCAATGCAGGACTCTCTTCTTCAGAGAATACTGTAAGGTGTTATTTGGGTTTGAATCCAGGTGGGCGCTCTTGTGAGCCCCTTGAAGTAATTGCCGCTGTGAACCTCAGATATGGAAATGTCCTGCGATTGTTGGCTTTGTGTCTCTGAATAGCTGTAATTGCTGCACCGTGATGTCGTGTATAAAAGCACCGGTTTATCTGCTTTTAAACCCAATGAA
>NW_015646171.1:519383-529076 GCF_001515625.1 Sinocyclocheilus rhinocerous | reverse complement strand
ACAGGAGAATTGTCCAGGAGCTGGAGACTTTCCAGCATTTCTCCTCAGTTGAATCCACAAGCACCTGATGTGTGCTTTCGAGACGCTCCTCTCACCCACTGGTGGCGCTACAGGAGCGTGTTTCTGTCTATCAATGCAGGACTCTCTTCTTCAGAGAATACTGTAAGGTGTTATTTGGGTTTGAATCCAGGTGGGCGCTCTTGTGAGCCCCTTGAAGTAATTGCCGCTGTGAACCTCAGATATGGAAATGTCCTGCGATTGTTGGCTTTGTGTCTCTGAATAGCTGTAATTGCTGCACCGTGATGTCGTGTATAAAAGCACCGGTTTATCTGCTTTTAAACCCAATGATAAACCTCAGATATGGAAATGTCCTGCGATTGTTGGCTTTGTGTCTCTGAATAGCTGTAATTGCTGCACCGTGATGTCGTGTATAAAAGCGGTTTATCTGCTTTTAAACCCAATGAAGAGCGCAATGGAGAACCACATCTAAGACACCAGCCCTGCATACAGTAAATCACCCTCGAGTCACCGTGTCAAGCCGTCTGTCTGTCTGTCACTGGTACCATGCAACTCACATGCAATCTGACCCACAGACATCGACGGCCGTCTGGACTCATGCAGAACGACAACATTAGCCCAATCTAACCTGAATACCACGCAAGATTAGAGCGTTCCAAATCACAGTACACTGAAAAAGAAAAGAGTCAGAGCTGCCAGACTATATACTATTTTTGGTGGCTTTTCAAAGCAGGTTCTCTCAAAGTTATGAACAAAAGTTTTTTTTTCAGTAACATTCATAGAACATTTGTTCAGAGTTTTCTGCCCTTTAATAATGTTCTCAAAACGTTAGCACAAAAACATTATTTATACATCATTCATGGAACGATTTTTTTTCCCCCCTAAACATTTTACTTGGACGTTAGTCTAACGTTTTTTAAATGTTACTACTTGTTTCAGAACGTTCAGAACATCCAAAAGTAACGTTCTCATGATGTTTGCAAAATTATAACTTTGAATGTTCCCTTAAGGTTCACATATAACCAAGAAAATATGTTTTTAAAACATTTAAAAAACTGTTTTTTTAACGTTAAGAAATTATGTTACTTTTGAATGTTCTGAAACAAGTAGTAACATTTAAAAAATGTTAGATGAACATTCAACTAAAACGTTTCAGGAAAAAAAACATTCCATGAATTATGTATAATGTTTTTGTGCTAACGTTTTGAGAATGATATTAAGACCAGATAACTCTGAACGAACGCTCTATTAGCGTTACTGGAAGAACTTTTGTTCATAATTTTGAGAGGACGTTGCCACTTGAACTTCCCAGCTAATAAAAATATGTTCTAAGAACGTTTTTCTAATGTTCCCAGTAAGTTATGAAAATTTTCCCATAATGTGTGCAGAATGATAAAACTGAATGTTCCATTTTACAGAAGTTTGTGTTTGTTCTATATTGACTTTCTCAGTTGTACAAAAAAGGTAGAGAATGAAGAAAAGATGCTGTAGTTTTTAAATAAATAAAAGTTTTTAAATATATATATACACACACACACACACACACACACACACACATATATATATATATATACAGTGCCTTGCGAAAGTATTCATACCCCTTCATTTTTTTCACGTTCCTAAAATATCTAACATAAAATTGGAGTAATAATAAGTAATTAATAATTTTAAGGTAATGCATTGGCAATATGCCTAGATACAAATATCTACATGTAAATGCAAACAGTACATGACGAGGTTTATAGTATCTAAATTCAATTTTATGACATATGTCTTGTACTTTATTTTATTCAATTTCTGCTTAGTTTGTATTTATTTATTACCATTATTGCCACCTTATTTATTTCCATTTTGTTTTCTGCTTTTTAAAAGTTTAAATAGTATGTCCCAATAGCATCCTATATACTCAAAAGTATGACCAGTGAAGTTTAAGGATGTGAACTGGGACACAAGAGTGAGAAACAGCAGCTTCTAAATAGTGTTTCTCAGTGGAAGAGTCACACGCACACACACACACACGCACACACGCACACACACACACACACATGCACTCACACTCACACACACACACACACGCATGCACGCACACACACACTCATACAGCACCAGTGAGGGCCCAGATGAGATGATTAACACAAACTCAACAATGCAAGGAGAGAGAGACTGGATCACTTGGGGTCACAGATACGTGATGATGATGATGATGCTGGTGAAGGCTGGACTGCTGTACTTTACTCTGGTTTTCTCCCACAGTCTCAGAATAACGGCACAGGGACTGAATGGCCATGAATCACAGCAATGAAAACTCTGAGACAGAACAAAGAGAGAGTGTGCAGGGAAAACAGAGCTGCTCTCAGCGGTCTCTCCTCTCCTCTTTAAGAGATGAAACCCCTTCACAAAGTGCAGTAATCAGATGAAAAATCGTTTTAAATTAAATAATTCAGTGCACTATAAAACACACTGTAATTTTCAGGACTCAAATCATCCTCTCCGGTACAAAAAAGAAAAAAATGCATTTATTGAAACTAGACTGAGAGCTTCAAGCTAAGGTGAAGAATTTAAAAGTTTGTATTGACTGTAACATCAACAAAACTGTTCATGTAAAATGATCTGGCCTTTAATAACATTCTGAAAACGTTAGCACAAAAACATTATTTACAGGCCTACATCGTTCATGGAATGTTTTTTCCCTCAAACATTTTTAGTTAGACGTTCATCCAATGTTTTTTAAATGTTACTATTGTTTCAGAACGTTTGGAGAACATAACATTCCTATAATGTTAAATTATCAAATGGAATGTTCCTTTATCATTCGAAAAACGTTTTTAAAACATTTTTTTTTTTTAAACTGTACATTTTGAATGTTCAGAGAACATCCCAACATTTAAATATAACGGGTGCGTTAGCAAAAGGGTCTTAAAACTTATATTTGCTATCTGAGAAAGAGGATATTTACAGTATTTTTACAGTATTTTTTCCATATTTTGGAAGTCATTGGCTTCCAGCAGCTGTTTGGTCACTAACTTTCTTCAAAATATCTTCTCCTTGCAGGCTTTTAAACTATAGCAACTTTTAAATGTCGTGTTTGCTAACGGCTTCGTCTTGTCGTATTGTGTTAGTTTAGCAAAATCATCTGCTTAAGTCTATTGCAGATATAGATATTCATACATAGGCTTGCAGATATACAGGCAACTTGGCTTTGACCTTTCCAATATGGCCGCTAATACGGCATCTACCTATGCATTTATGATTGGAACGACTAGAGCGTGAGTAAACGATGACAGAATTCTCATTTGTGGGGTGAACTATATCTTTAAACACAGCAGCAAAAGCCAACTGATGCTTCTTGCTTATAACAATTAAAAAAACCTTGACAAGTGAACCTCAGGAAAGCAATGAGAGGAAACTGTATGATATGAGAACGTGAACTGCACATAGCCGACTCGATCTGTCATCAAACACTGACAGCAGCGTGTGCTCCTACAGTAAACGCTGAACTGACTGACGGCACATTTACTTTACTGCATCTGCAGAGAGACAGACGCATGGACGTGGACAAGCGGGGTAATGGCACAATGTTCTGGACAGCCACGCTTTCACACAGCAGCAAAAGCCAACTGATGCTTCTTGCTTATAACAATAAAAAAAACCTTGACAAGTGAACCTCAGGAAAGCAATGAGAGGAAACTGTATGATATGAGAACGTGAACTGCACATAGCCGACTCGATCTGTCATCAAACACTGACAGCAGCGTGTGCTCCTACAGTAAACGCTGAACTGACTGACGGCACATTTACTTGACTGCATCTGCAGAGAGACAGACGCATGGACGTGGACAAGCGGGGTAATGGCACAATGTTTTGGACAGCCATGCTTTCCCCCAGACTAAAATAAATGCATTGAGTGTGATTTCAGTGAGGTGATGATCGTCGAGAGAGAGAGAGAGAGACAGTCCGTGAGCGTCTGACAGCTTAATTGCAGGTGCGCGCGCTCAAAGGCAATTAAACTCAGAGAGACAGAGACTGAAAGTGCGCGAAATGGGACGTGGTTAAGACTCGATTCAGCACTGCTGATGAAACATCATCAAATTCTCCGAACCACGAGATGAATGCTGATTATTCGTGCTGTCGGCCCTCTCTCGCGGGCGTGATGATTGGCCGTCGTATGCGCGGTGCGGTGGCGCGCTGGTAGTGTTTAATCAAGCGCGTGCGGCTCTCAGACGGGGCGGTTCTGACCTCTCTAAACTAGTCACCCAACATAGACTCAACTGAGCAAGAAAAACACAGATCCAGATCACCCACACAGAAGAAGACTGAAGGCTTTGAGAAAAACACAGTCAGAGACGAATCTGATGAAAACATATCAGCTCATATTTCACCACACAATCAAAAACAAAATGACTCATATTTTGCATAACAAACAAAATCGACATCTGGACATTTGTCTTTTTTTTTTCATTCTCATAGATTATATTTTTTTATGATTTTTTGATAATTCTTAAAAATCAGAATAAATTAGAAGTAGCACAACAAAAACAATGTATTTAATATTATTAAAAAACACACACACTCACACACACACACACATATATATATGTATAATTTTGAAAATTATATTACATAATTATATTACATTTTTATATTACATAATTGTATTATTTATATTATTTTATAATACATTTTGGCAGGCTTCATTAAATTCACTTTATACATTTTTAAAATTATATTATTATTTTTTTAATAGTAACCTAAATAATATATTTCTATATTATACAATTATATATTACTTGTATATGTTATTTTAATGATGCATTTTATTGACAGGCTTTATGAAATTCATTTTATACATATTAATATTATTTAATTTCTATATATATATATATGTGTGTGTGTGCGTGTGTGTGTTATCTACTGCAAATTTTTAAAACAGCATGCATCGATAAACATATGACCTCAGTATGTTGTTTTGCTGGTTGAATTTAGCTTTGTTGTTGTTGTTGTTGTTGTTGTTGTTTTTTCCAATTTTGTGTAAAAGTGCTTTTGTTTAGCAGCCTGAGAAGCACATTGTGTTTGGTCATTTCCAATGATTTGTCACACTGGAAATGGAGGTTCAAACGGACACATTGCATTGTGGGATACAGTATCTGACAGTGTGCTCTGGACATTTGTATGCATAATGTACGCAAATGTAGCAGGTCATGCATCCATTCGGTTCCTATTCTGTGGCGCAGTCTACTGTACAGCTTACTACAGAAACAGAGTTAGTAGGCTGTAGTAGTGTGTAAAGGTGTAAAAGTCTAAAGGTTAGAGTTCTTGGACAGATGCTCTACAGCGGAGAATGAAGACGCTCTCACAGAAAACGAATTGACTGCACTCTGAGAGGATGTTTATCTGATCAAACACGAGCCTTTATTAGCAGAGAGGCTGAAAACAGCACAACTAATAGAAAGTCAGTGGAGCATTAAACTGCGTTTCATTATTAATTCAGACGAAGAGCTCTAAACGCAGAGAAACAGCAGAAACAGAAACGGATGAAACCTACGGCACGACTCCTGAACGACTCCACACAGCTCATGAATATTTAATGAGGGAGTTTATGATTGACAGCCTGTTACTTAGCAACTCGCTCAAACATTCTAACAGTGACATCACTGAACTGGTTCTTTCCCAGCTAACAGGGAACATTCTCACAACCTAGCAACCACCCAGAGTACCCTAGCAACCGCATAGCAGCACCCTAGTAACCAACCTGAGCACACTAGCAACCGCATAGCAACACCCTATCAACTACCCACAGTACCCAAGCAACCGCATAGCAACACCTTAGCAACCACCCCGGGCACCCTAGCAACCACATAGCAACACCTTAGCAACCACCCCATGTACCCTAGCATCCGACCCGTGTACCCGAGCTACCGCCTTAGCAACTACCCCAAGTACCCTAGCAACCGCATTGCAACACCCTAGCAACCACCCCAGTTAGCCTAGCAACCATTATAGCAACCACTCCAAGTACCCTAGCAACCACCTAGAATACCCTAGCAACCACTCTGAGGTCCTTAGCGTCTATCTATCTATCTATCTATCTCTGACAGACTGTAGCTTTTAAAACTATTTTAAACTTCAAACTGTTTCAGACTGAAACTTTAAACATTTTTTGAACTTTTTAAACTTTCCAAACTTTTCCAAACTTTCTGGTCAGCTTTCTCAAGCCAACTTAAAGTTTGTCTTGACAAACTTTTTTTATCTAGTTAATATTTGATATACATTAATGCTGAGCGAAAAGTTCTTAGAACAACATTCTCAAAACGTCCTTTTGATGTTATTTGTACTTGAACGTTCTAAGAAACATTTTAGTAACATTTAAACAATGTTATAATCATGACAAGAAAACTGGACATTTTAACATTTTTAGAATATTTAAAAAAAAATTTCAAATAACGTTAAAAACATGACATTTTAACGTCCGTAGAATATTATAAAGAATATTCAAATAATGTAAAATTTTGGGTAAAAACAAATTTAGTAGAACACTGTAAGAAACGTCTTTGTAACCTTTAAATACCATTATAATCATGACGAAATCTAGACATTTTAATTTTCTAAGAATATTAAAAATAAACGTGCAAATAACTTTATATTTTGGATGAAAGTAAAGTTAGTGGAACGCTGTAAGAAACCTTTAAATAACATTATAATCACAGCAAGAAAACTGGACATCTGAATGTTTTTGAAACGTTTCTAAACGTTTTTATAACCTAAATTTGTTCCCCGGGTTAAGACTCAAATCTGAAGTCTCTCCAGAAACAGGTTCGTCAGTTATAACCGAGGTCATGCAGAGAATAAAGCTGCACATAAACAGTCCAATTAATTAACGGAAGGGTCTGAAAGCAGGTGAAAAATCTGTTTTGGCTTCCTTGACTAATACTATAAGTGAACTTCAGCTTGGAAAAAGTCAAATATGACCTCTCCAAACTCACTCATCTGTAATAAAAGTGCATGTATTCTGAATATTTAATATCTTTAATCTCTTCTCTTCTCTCAGTGGAGCTGTGAAGGTTTTCTTGAGCTTCAGGGAAACATGTGAAGCATGAACGCAAAATGCCAGTCTGGATCTCAAACAACATTCATCTAAAGAGAAGCAAATGAGCATCTCTGACCCTCAGAGGAACGACAGAAGCTCAGCTCAAATGAAGCTCAGACGGCGTATTAACGGCTGATCTCTAACAGACGGAGCTGAAGAAAGGCCAGACAGCTTTATGAAGTGAAGCTTGTAGCTACTTTAGTCGCACTCCTGCATTTTTGTCTCTCCTTCAATGCTTTATGAGATTTTTCAAAATCCAATTGCTTGGAAAAGTACAATAATACCTCAGAAATAATGATTCAACTGAACTCTTACTCTTAACATGACGTTTAAATGCTTTACAGACGGGAATGAAAGACATATAAAGTGAAAATATGCAGCATATATTAGGTTATACTAAATGAAAACAACAACATGGAGTTGTGCCTTTGGCTCCCAAAAGATTTTCAATGGAAAAACGCTGTGATTTAATCTGGACTTAAACTGTTTCCAGGATCTATCTATCTATCTATCTCTGACAGACTGTAGCTTTTAAAACTATTTTAAACTTCAAACTGTTTCAGACTGAAACTTTAAACATTTTTTGAACTTTTTAAACTTTCCAAACTTTTCCAAACTTTCTGGTCAGCTTTCTCAAGCCAACTTAAAGTTTGTCTTGACAAACTTTTTTTATCTAGTTAATATTTGATATACATTAATGCTGAGCGAAAAGTTCTTAGAACAACATTCTCAAAACGTCCTTTTGATGTTATTTGTACTTGAACGTTCTAAGAAACATTTTAGTAACATTTAAACAATGTTATAATCATGACAAGAAAACTGGACATTTTAACATTTTTAGAATATTTAAAAAAAAATTTCAAATAACGTTAAAAACATGACATTTTAACGTCCGTAGAATATTATAAAGAATATTCAAATAATGTAAAATTTTGGGTAAAAACAAATTTAGTAGAACACTGTAAGAAACGTTTTTGTAACCTTTAAATACCATTATAATCATGACGAAATCTAGACATTTAAATTTTCTAAGAATATTAAAAATAAACTTGCAAATAACTTTATATTTTGGATGAAAGTAAAGTTAGTGGAACGCTGTAAGAAACCTTTAAATAACATTATAATCACAGCAAGAAAACTGGACATCTGAATGTTTTTGAAACGTTTCTAAACGTTTTTATAACCTAAATTTGTTCCCCGGGTTAAGACTCAAATCTGAAGTCTCTCCAGAAACAGGTTCGTCAGTTATAACCGAGGTCATGCAGAGAATAAAGCTGCACATAAACAGTCCAATTAATTAACGGAAGGGTCTGAAAGCAGGTGAAAAATCTGTTTTGGCTTCCTTGACTAATACTATAAGTGAACTTCAGCTTGGAAAAAGTCAAATATGACCTCTCCAAACTCACTCATCTGTAATAAAAGTGCATGTATTCTGAATATTTAATATCTTTAATCTCTTCTCTTCTCTCAGTGGAGCTGTGAAGGTTTTCTTGAGCTTCAGGGAAACATGTGAAGCATGAACGCAAAATGCCAGTCTGGATCTCAAACAACATTCATCTAAAGAGAAGCAAATGAGCATCTCTGACCCTCAGAGGAACGACAGAAGCTCAGCTCAAATGAAGCTCAGACGGCGTATTAACGGCTGATCTCTAACAGACGGAGCTGAAGAAAGGCCAGACAGCTTTATGAAGTGAAGCTTGTAGCTACTTTAGTCGCACTCCTGCATTTTTGTCTCTCCTTCAATGCTTTATGAGATTTTTCAAAATCCAATTGCTTGGAAAAGTACAATAATACCTCAGAAATAATGATTCAACTGAACTCTTACTCTTAACATGACGTTTAAATGCTTTACAGACGGGAATGAAAGACATATAAAGTGAAAATATGCAGCATATATTAGGTTATACTAAATGAAAACAACAACATGGAGTTGTGCCTTTGGCTCCCAAAAGATTTTCAATGGAAAAACGCTGTGATTTAATCTGGACTTAAACTGTTTCCAGGAAAGTAGCCCAGGGAAGCTTAATTCAATTCTAGTGAAACCCAAAGCATCCGCGGAGCTCATTGGGCCTGAAGGAAAGTAGCATCAGAC
Source organism: Sinocyclocheilus rhinocerous (assembly GCF_001515625.1). NCBI lineage: Eukaryota > Metazoa > Chordata > Actinopteri > Cypriniformes > Cyprinidae > Sinocyclocheilus > Sinocyclocheilus rhinocerous. The sequence goes on along the minus strand of NW_015646171.1, from coordinate 519,882 downwards.
GCTTTATATCTTCATATTCTGCACAGTCTAAAGGTCAGAGGACGGCGTTTGCAGACTATTAGCACAGGAAGAGAAAGCGTGCCGGAGAGATTATTCCCGTTTCTGGGATCAGAGGGATTTGAATCAGGTGTGAGTTTTTACAGCACGTTCATATGCAGATGACAACTTGTTATTTCTTTAAAAACACACAGATCACGAGACGGCCCGCTCCGTTCTGTCAGGTTACTGTCGACGACCAGAGAATCTTCCAGAAAGCCCATTTAGAAGTTCTTAGAAATCTCTTGTTCTTGAAAAAACTAATATTTATAGCATTTGGAACAAACGATTAGATTTAATAATAAAAACACATTTCATCATATTTTTCTTCCTTACAGCTTGAATGTGAGTGTGCACTTATTTAAATATATATAATAAATAAATAAATTATACACACACACACACACACACACACACACTCACACACACACTCACACACACACTCGATGCGCAAAACTCCGCA
>NW_015646171.1:513261-517193 GCF_001515625.1 Sinocyclocheilus rhinocerous | reverse complement strand
ACGCACGCACACACACACACACACACACACGCACACACACACACACACACACATATATATATATATATATTTGATTGTAGTTCAAGGTTTAGTAATTTTATTATTTATTTCAGTAATTTTATAAATTTTTCCAAATGTATTTAGTTTTAATTATTGTAGTGCTATTAGTTAAACTAAATGAAAATTAGAAATGCTGTCTTGGCAACTAGCTGAAATAAGTGTAGGGATCTTTATATTTGATTTGATTTCAGTTAGAAAATGTTTTTTTATGATTTTAGTTTTAGTTAACTATAATTTTTACTAAATAGAATTTTTACTAACAACTTAAATTTTTTAATCATTAATACATTGGGATTTTTATTTATTTTTTTAATAAAAATAATTAAAAAAGAATTAAATAATATACAAAATAAATAATAAATGAAATAATATATATAACAAAATATTTTGATATTTTGATATTTTGAAGCATCTTTTAACACACAAACATGAGTGTCTACTTCTCTATGCTTACAAAGACTTCATTTAAAGCAGCAATCTATCATAAATACCACACTCTTATAGTATATACTATAAGTTTCAAATATTAGCAAATTATTCAAATAAAGCAAAACAGTGTTTTTAAATTCATAAATGATTACCCCAAAATTACTATTCCTGGTACTACTTCTGTAAGAATAGCTTTTGAACGTGTATAGCAAAAGAGGGAAGTACAAAACAAACAGATACAAACGACTTTTAACAGATGCAGAAAAACAGAAGTTCAGAAGTGCTGGAAAATATCAGATGTGGCCGAGACTCATAAATATTAGTCACAGGCCAGCAGCTTTCACTTCAGCGCGAGAGAGACAGATTTAATTCATCACAAAGCCTATCTCTGCCCCCAATAACTAAACTTTACTTCTTCCATTAAACTGCTGTCCCACTCTGGAGTATTGTCCTGTCATATCTGCTCAGATAAGCTTGTGTGTGTGTGTGTGTGTTTCTCTCCAGCAGGAGATCAGGTTTATTAGCGGAGCTCCAGAGATCTCCTGTATCTGATATCGGAGTGGAAGCGCACCTGCTCATGGATTTTATCTGTGAGTTCGGCAGCCGTGCGACACTAAATTCATCCACAGAGGCATAAAGTGAGAACGGCATGGAGCTGCAGAGACGTAATTTCTCCAACAAACAGACCCAGAACAACCGCAGTCATTTAGAACGAGACCGTCGCGCTACAAATGAGCCAGAAATCAACACTTTCATTAACATCAAGTCATTCAAAACCAGTATGACTTGCTTTTTCCCGTAGAACACAAAAGGAGATGTTTAGCGGAATGTTCATGCTGCTCTTTTCCATTCAAAACATATCCAAAGTCAGAACAGTTGAACATCATAATCAAGAGTTTAAGGCACTTTATACTGTTGTCACATGACCTCACTATGTTGCATCTTTAATTCAGAGCTAGTCTAAAATATTTGCTTATTGACAGTCAAATCAAAAAATGTGTATTTGCAGTTGATTTTACCTTCATTGGAAGGTAAACTCAAACTGGCACACTTGAAATTGAAGACCAAGTTAAGTGCATTGCATTGTGGGATACAGTATTATAGTTTTAAATGGTAAAATTAAGTTTTTATTTAGTATTTTTAGTTTCCACTTTAGTTTTAAAGTTTCAGTAATTTTGTTGCGCATTTCTGTCTTTTTATTAGTTTTTTTTAGAGTTTTAATTAATTTCTATTTCAGTTTTAGTTTTCGTTATTGTAGTTTCATCAGTTTAAATGAATTAGTTTAAATTAATTAAAAATGAGAAATGATGCTTTGGCGACTATCTAAAATAAAATTTTGCAATTTAAATTTTTTTTTAATTGCAATGCAATTACCTTTTTTATTTCTCGGCAGAAACAATTCTCACAATTCTGACCTTTTTTCTCGCAATTGCAAGTTTATATCTCACAATTGAGACTTGTTTTTTAGAATTGCATGAAAAGTCAGAATCGTGAGAAAAAAATCTGAATTATGAGATAAAAGGTCGCAATTACATTTTAATTACACAGACTTTTCTTCTCAGAATTGCTAGTTTATATCTTGCGATTCTGATTTTATATCACATTTATGACCTTTTTATTTAATTAAATTTTTTTTTTATTACGAGAAAAGTCATAATTGTCTCTTTGTATCACTTCTCAGGCAAGAAGTGTGTGTGACAAGATCTGATCCAAACCCCAGTGAGCCTCTGCCTATACACAACATTTTTAGGCCTAATCGCCACTTCCTTTATACAAAGACACCTTGTTTTGACCAAATTAGAATTCAACCGCTATTAGACCTCACAGCATCTCACTAGGGTTTAGGACTGCGCTCAGAATCAGACAGGTGCAGAAGGTTCCCCGTGTGCTCCAGACACTAATCATCAGTTCTCTTCAGCGTGCCGGTCATGTAGCCAGAGGGTCTCATTAGCTGAGAGACATCCAGACATTGTGTTATATTTTAAGGAAGCCAATTGGGAAATGATGAAGAGCTCAGTGGCACCTCCTCATCACAGCAATAAACAAGATGCCATAAGATGCCGTTACGGCACACAACAAAGATCAGCGCATTAAAAACATCCGGGTGAATAAAATGCAGCACCGCGAGGAGGAATCAATACCGTAATGCATAAGCTCCTTTATACGCATTCGACCCCAAAAATAATCAATTCTCAGTTACCGTCCTGGACTGCAAGGGGCAATATCCACTCCTGCACTGGAAATCTGTTCATTTATCATGGGCTGTGTAATGCTGGGACGCTCAAGGCTGTCAGATTTGTTTTACCCGGCAGCTCTCTGATTACAATCACTGTTTCCAACTTCACTTCTCAGCACTCTAACTTCAGATCGAGCCATAAAACCCGCCTATACTACGATTACAGAGAGGAAAACGGCTGCTGGAGAGAAGCGTCGAGGAGTTTTCTGCATTAAATCAGGAGGAGAAAAGAAGGATAACATCTTAACTTTTCTACCGTCTTAAAAATAAAGTGGTTTTGGCATTGATGGTTCCATGAAGAACCTTTTCAATCCACAATAGTGGACAACTATGGAAGCCTGTTTCTGCCAACGGAATAAAAACAACAAAAACAATTCATTGCATCCTTTTTACTTGCAATTTTGAGTTTATTTCTCACAATTCTGACCTTTTTTCTCTGAATTCTGAGAATTGAACTGAGACACAAGCACAGAATTGTGAGATTTAAACTTGCAATTCTGAGAAAAAAGTCTGAATAGTGAGATAAAAACTATTTTTCTCGCAACTGACTTATTCTCAGAATTCAGAGTTTACATTTCGCAACTCTGACTTTTTGTTTCCGCCATGAAATAAAAAATAAAGAAGGTAATTGCAACTTTAATTCTCACACTTTTTTATATCTCACAATTCTGACTTTTTGACTTCTCAGAATTGTGAGTTTATACCTAGTTAAACTTACAATTGCAAGTTAACATCTCAAATTTTTTCTGATTTTTTTTTCCTCAGAATTGCAAGAAACAAAGTCAGAATCGTGAGATATCAATTCAGAATTATAACAAAAAAAGTCCGAATTGTGAGATAAAAAGCTGTAATTACCTTTTACATTTTTTTATTCCGTGGCAGAAACGGGCTTCCATAGAAACAAGTTTTTTTAGATTATTAAAATGTTCTTCACACCAAGAAAAAAATGGTTCTTTAAAGCAGTAAGCCCCAAGAAGCCGTGGTTTACAGTGAATTTATAACAGCTAAGGGGCGTTAGATATGACGCGAAGCGGAGCTGTTATAAATTCACTGTAAACCACGGCTTCATGGGGCTTATTGCTTTTATAAAACGGTTATTCCATATGCGTAGTAAGGTTTCACAAAATAAAACAGAGCAAATAAAGTGTAATGATATTAATAAAAACAGTATTCTTCCACCAAACAATGTAGTTCCTCAGAATCAGTT
>NW_015646171.1:510177-513251 GCF_001515625.1 Sinocyclocheilus rhinocerous | reverse complement strand
AATAAAGCAATAAGCCCCAAGAAGCCGTGGTTTACAGTGAATTTATAACAGCTAAGGGGCGTTGTTAGGTACGACGTGAAGCGGAGTTAAACCCCCTTAGCCGTTGTAAATTCACTGTAAACCACGGCTTCACGGGGCTTATTGCTTTTATAAAACGGTTATTCCATGTACGTAGTAAGGTTTCACAGAATAAAAGAGAGCAAATAAAGTGTAATGATATTAATAAAAACAGTATTCTTCCACCAAACAATGTAGCTCCTCAGAATCAGTTGTGGTTGCTACAAAGTGGTTGCCGAGCAACACACAAATGTAATCAAAGGTGTATGATTGTAGAGTAATTTACAACAGCTTCGAACGTGGCTCAGCCAATCAGAATCAAGGACCGGAACTCTCCGTTTTATAATTAAGAATTGATCACTGAAAGGTTCTTCAATGGAATCACTGTAAAAACCCCTTTTTTGACCCTTTATTTTTGAGAGTGTAATATCATTCTCTCTTGCTCTGATACAGAACATCTAGCAGGTCTGCTAAGACTGAAATAAAGGCAGGATATTGCATGCATCTCTATCTGACAGCTGAGGGACTTGATCCTTCACATTAATTGTCTCAAACTCAATATATGCCCTTTCTTGTAGGTTTCCCCGAACATTTGTCGCTGTGACAGCAGACTGATTGTTATTTCCATCTCAGATGTGCAGATGCAGCAGAACTCGGCGTCTCTGAGAGCAGAAGAAAGGTTAGTGATGCTTCAGCAGGCCCACATCCTCTACAGCCGCCAAACTATTTAGAGACTCACCATTCCAGCGAAAACAAACAAAGATCCAACACTTCAGTTCCTATTCAAGGCCTCTTCCGGGATTTGCTCCAGTCGCAGCTCCAAAAGTCCTCCCAATCTGTAGCTCTGCTCCAAAATCTAGTCAACTCCTGTGCTGTTTACTGTCTACATAGGCAGCACCCTTCTAAGGCAGCATACTAACTGACATGGAATCCAGCTAACAGAAAACGTCCTTAGAACTGGCAAACGTTCTTCCAGTAACGTTAACAGTATGTTCATCATCTGGTGATAAAAACTCTAAACTATCAATCAGAGACAGAAGGCATGCAATAGATTGTGTGCGACAGATTTAACAGCAAAGTTTGATCATTTAGAGCCCTTAAAATTATTTCTTTTTATGCTTCCTTTGTCGCTTTAGTGCACCTGTGCCCCCTTAAAATCCTGCCTACCTAGGCGGCTCATAGGAATTGGAGCAGATGCACATCTGTGTGTTAGTCAGTGAGACGATCAGTGTGAAGCGGAGAGCGCCGTCAGTCCCCTCAGCTCATTACCCAGAATGCAGCAGTGCTCGTCTACATACCGGCAGCAGTGATAAATCCTCTTTTATTTGCAATTAAACTCCCCTTAATAGCAGTCCAGCGGCCATCGATTTCTCCAGCTGAGGAGGCCGGACTCGGTGATCGTGAGGAAAGAGGGAAATTTCACAGCATGTTTCCTTCAGATCTACTGACTACAAACATCATATTTGCTTGGTCTGTTTTCTTGACTTTTTATGAATCCTGGTTAAAGAGGAACCAAAACAACACATAGGTTTATTTTACGTCAAGAAAATCCAAATTTCAAGCACTACTGAAATAAAAAATTGGTGTAGGATTCATTTTGAAACCCTTTTCACTCAAAAAAATGAGTAAATTGCGCAAATAACTACAAGGAAACAGCAATACTGTCTGGTTTGTTTGTCGGACAATATGTCGGATTATGATTGGTCTGTTGATTTTACCACAGTAATATCATGTTCTTTAAACATTAAAAAAACATAATTCAACTTAAAAACTTCAGTTCAGTTTAGTTGCTACCTTCAATTTTTAGGAATAATCAAATTAGCTGAATTCATTTAAAACCATTTTGAATTTTTAGTTCATTTAAATTATATTAAACTGCTACTAAAGCTTACTCATATAAGCTAAAATTGATTAGAATATTTTGACGAGTTAAAGTCATGGAGTTAAATGATCATATCATTTTTCACAATATCAAAGGTATTTGAAACACTATGGTATTTGAATATGGTAATCATTCCGTACCCCGTTATTACCATCACTCTACCGCGGTACATAATGAAAGAGGAAGGTCTGTTAGTCATAATTGCGAATACAAAGACAAATAACAACAATCAAGGTAATTTGGATGTGATCCTTCATTAAGCACAATTTCAGGCTAGCTGAGCACGAGCCGTCGCTCTTTATGGAGTCACCGTGGCAACTGACAGGAAGTGAACGTGCAGGCGCTAATTAGCACAGCTGGCGATTCAGATTGTACTGAATTCGGTCTGGACTACGAGCGTATGGCACAGTTTAGGCATTTATTTCTTCAGAAGCGAGATAAGATGTGGAATAGTATGCAGTATGCAGGTAACAGCAGTGCGGCTCTCGGCAATCAGAGAAAAAAGTCTAAATAGGGCTGAAGTCTTGAGTTCACTTGAAAGAAAAGGCGAAGTTGACTAATAAAACGGACAAGAGAGAGAGAGAGAGAGAGAGTGTTACATAACACATCATGGTGTAGGAGGAGAAACTGTGAAGAAAGAAAAGGCCAGACGGCCACCTGTGCACTAAAAAGTGAACTCAAAATAGCAGACAAACACGCGCACTAGTATTGCAGCACTTCACTCTCTATTGCAGTGGTTCTCAGCCTTTTTTGGGCCAGCGCCCCCTGCACATTATCCAGGACCCTCACTGCCCCCCATCAAATAAAATATAAGCTGCGTCCCAAATGACGCACTATACACTATACAACCATGTATAGTATGAATTATATAAGGTTATTTTGTCATTCATAATCGGAGTCTGATAGCCCCTCCCCCTTCGCTACGTAATTAAAGGGGTCATATGATGCATATGTTCAAGTTTTCCTTTCTCTTTGGAGTGTTACAAGCTCTTGGTGCATAAAGAAGATCTGTAAAGTTGCAAAGACTAAAGTCTCAAATCCAAAGAGATAGTGCTGAGCGGTATGACCAAAAATGTATATCACGGTATTTTTCAAAATCATACCGGTTTCACGGTACATGACGGTATTTTTTTTT
>NW_015646171.1:508720-509831 GCF_001515625.1 Sinocyclocheilus rhinocerous | reverse complement strand
GGCATACAGGAGAAACAATAATGTACAGTATGTGGAAAATAATGTGTTTTGAAACTTAAACCGCATAAACACATTTCATTACAGCAAATACACAACATAATGTTCTTTTTAGCAACATCATATGACCCCTTTAAAGCTGTGGCAGTTGAGTGCATGAAGTGTCCAACATTCCACACTTCGTTTTTAAACGGTATTTAAAGTGCACTTCTTCCTTTTGGAATTTTCAGTGTGAATGCACTACTCACACTGTTTATACTACAAAACGTCATAGAATAGTGCATAAGTACGCGATTTGGGACGCACCTATAGTCTAATTGTCTTCACTGAATATTAAAGTTGATTATTATTTTGTGTTTATATTTACAGTACCATTCAAATGAATGAGGTCATTACGATTTTATTCAAGGATCCATTAAATTGATCAAAAAAGACAGTGAAGTACATTTTTTTTTTTTTTACAGTAAATTTTGTAATAACATTTATTTATAGTTTTTTAAGCATGTTGGTGATTTTCAGTGCTGCAGCTTTGGTGATGCTGAGATCTGATACACCTTGTTGCCCCAAATTTAAAGAGACTTGATAACAATCCCTGTTTAGATGCAACAGTGAAAAGAGACCCGTTTCAAACAGTGTCGCGTTCCCAACGTTGTTTAAGCGACATACACCGGTATTGCGGTAATTAAAAAATTCATATAATAACAAAAATAAACACCGGTATTCGGTATGAACCGGTATACCGCCCAACACTACAAAGAGATATTCTTTATAAAAGTTAAGAGTCAGCCACGCCTACCTAAAACGGCTCGATCCATTAAATTGATCAAAAAAGACAGTGAAGTACTTTTTTTTTTTACAGTAAATTGTTTTGTAATAAAAAATGTTATAGAGTTTTTTAAGCATGTTGGTGATTTTCAGTGCTGCAGCTTTGGTGATGCTGAGATCTGATACACCTTGTTGCCCCAAATTTAAAGAGACTTGATAAAAATCCCTGTTTAGAAAATATCAATTTCTACAGAAGAGATTTTAGTGTGTTTAGAGAACTCTTGAACCCTTTTTACTGCTGTGATATGTTTAGATGTTTTCAATTAGCTTTCAGTGAAAAATTAACATA
>NW_015646171.1:490419-508706 GCF_001515625.1 Sinocyclocheilus rhinocerous | reverse complement strand
ACACCTTGTTACCCCAAATTTAAAGAGACTTGATAAAAATCCCTGTTTAGAAAATATCCATTTCTACAGAAGAGATTTTAGTGTGTTCTTGCAGAGCTCTTGAACCCTTTTTACTGCTGTGATATGTTTAGATGTTTTCAATTAGCTTTCAGTGAAAAATGAACATATTTATCCCTTAGTTTTAGAAAATATCATGTTTTTTGAGAATATATTGAATTTCTTTTTTTTTTCTGACATAGTGGACATGGTCATTTTAGAGGCTAAATACCACATTTACACATGCAAATGGAAGAAATGCAAACTTTTGTGAGAATATTTCAAAGTTTGCTTACAAATCTTCAAAGAAAACTAAAAGACGGGAAACATATTCTAGTGCTGCTCTGATTTATATCTTTGTTATAGTCATGAGTTCAATACATTTCAAATCTTGCTTTTTAGTCAGTATGGTGTACTAGCTATAATAATAATAATAATAAGACGAAATCTTTCTTGAGCAGCAATCAGCATGATTTCTGAAGGATCATGTGACACTGAAAGCTGAGAGGAAAACACATTTAATATATTCAAATAGAAAGCAGTTCTTTCAAACTGTAGAGTTACTGTAGGCCTATTTTTTGATCAAATAAATGCGACTTTACTGAGCAGAAGAGATTTGCTTCATAATCATACTGAGCTTTTTTTGAATGGTGGTGTATATTATAGGCTATATTTTATCTATAATATATATTTTAAAAGCATGTATTTTTTTAACCCATATATAACAGCCAACATTAGCCCATATATAATTTAAAAAATATGTAACAATGCAACATGACATTTGATTTGACTGGACTTGAAATATCATTAATCTCCCAAGGAGCAAAAAAGTCACGTGAATAGAAATTAGGCTACATTTATGAGCACTGAATAAACTCTTTAGAAATGTGGCGTTCAAACCAACCGCACGCAGCCAATCAGCAAACAAAAAGCATTCATATTAATTTTTCTAAACTAGAAAGCATACCGTGTTTAATTGTGTCTAAATGCTTGATATGCGAACGCCCCCGTTGAGAAACACTTCTCTGTTGGATTTAGAAATTCTGATGAAAAACTCCCATTGTGTTGCCAAAAACAGGCATTTCCAAGAACAATATTGAAGGAGGAATTAAAAACAATGACTGACTGCTATCTGCGCACTGGTTAACATTAAACTGAAGTCAGGCAGAGAGAGGAAAGTCGTTCCAAAGGTGGACAAAGTTATTACATTTTGATGAAAGATATTGAAGACCAACACTTTAGTTTCTTCAGAACACACAACGGAGTATTTCTGAGTAATAATGTGCATTAAGACGGTAAACAGAGTCCCTTTAGACTTGATGACTGATGTGTTTATGGCGATTCTTCCACCGGTCATATCGAGCACGTTCACCGGCAAAGACTAAACAAAACGAGCTGTTTTATATTCACGGCCCGTCGGCTGACGGCGCATTAGACTTTATCAGTAAGTTGTGCAGCACCTGAATAATTGATGTCTTTGTGTTGTGACAGTGACAAAGGTCTGAGACTCGCCGGGTGGATCGGTAATTAACAAAAGCACTTAATTAAAGGAGAGAAAACCCCAGAGTGACCACGAGTGTGTTCATGATAAAATCCCTGCCGAAGCACGCACGCGCTTGTTTCAAGACATCTCATAGACTTCCACTGTTTTTATATCAGGTTTTGATAATAATAACAACATAGCATTAGGCAACATGAACTAACATTATTATTTATAAAAGGAATATATATTTATATATATATATATATATAGCCAATTTTACTTCATTGTAAAGTGTTACAAGTCATTTTAATGATTAAAATAAAAAAGAAACTTGAAAAATAAAGTAATACATTATATACTGTATATGCATATATATTTATATTTATATATATATATATATATGCATATATTAATCGAACAACAAAAATATATGATACAAATACAAATTTCACTTATATATATAATTAATATATAAATAATATTTAATATTAATGTGTTAAATAATAATAAGCAACATATATATATCTATATACTCATAATTATACATACATAATTTAAAACACCCTCTATCGGTTGAAACTTTACAAATTTGACAAAATCAAACTGATCATTTGAAATCGTTTTATTTGTTTGTTTGTTTTTTTGTTTTCAAAGGGACTTTTTCACAACAATAGCAGATATGGATCTTTAAAATGCTCATTCGCTAATCGATGTGAATTTCAGTTCAAGACTGTATTGAAAAGCTAAAACACCATCATGCAGAAAGAGAGAGAGAGAGAGAGAGAGAGAGATGGCCTAAAAGAGTGAGAGAATCTGGAGAGGGCGACATCTCAGGAGTAAGACATGTCCTGCTGGAGACAGAGAGAGACAGCGTCCCTTCATCCGCTTCAACAAACCTGTTTAACACTCTACAAGCGCACAGAGGCTGAGAATCCATTTATTTTTGCCACAACAACACAAAATCAAACGTGCACGTCAGCAGAGCCATTCAAGCATCTGTAATATTTGTTCTTTGAGCATCTAATGCGACGGGAATGACGTTGAGCTGAAGCAGGGAAATTCATCAGCTCTATGAACTATACAAACCACTCGTTTCTAATTAACAGTCTGAAAATTAAATGTACACGTTATCATGATCATCATCATCATACACTCGCTCACTCGCTGTAGTCTGAACTCTAAAGTTCGTGTTTAGTGGTGTTAGACAGGTGTTTCCATTGGTCCTTATGGGAGGCATGAGTGACAGGTCCATCAGCCAATGGCTGACTCCAATCAACTAGAGGGGAAATTAAGCCCCTCCCCCAAATAAAAAAAAAAGGTCATGGATGAAAACAAAACAAAAGGAAACCTAGAGGAGCTGCAGCAGCCAGCGGGCAGAGAGAGAGAGGTGTGTGTGTGTGTGTGTGAGTGAGTGTTTGCAGGATCCAGTGGTTGTGGTCAGAACCTCTCCGCTGCCGGCAGCGTCCGACTCACTTCAGTAGATCTTTGATGGCCTCGCTCTCGGCCGCCTCGAACGCGCTGAGACCATCCGGACCTTTCCGTTCCTTAACAGCACCCTGGAGGAACACACACACACACACACACACAGACACCGACACACACAGTGATTAAACACACAAGTCCTGCAGCAGAAACATTAACACACACACTTGCATTCATCCTTATAAACACACAGGGGTTCACATGCGGGGCGGGCGGGTGTGTGAGTGTGTGTGTGTGTGTGTGTGTGAGTGTGAGTGTGTGTGTCCGAGCGCGGAGAAGAGATTGAGGCACACTTACACAACACTTCGGTGATTCAAGACCAAACCATTCTTACACACACACACACACACAAGGCTCTAGTACACACAACCACCACACTATTACACAACACTATGGTATACAACATTACATTTTATTATCTTAAAAAAAAAAGTTACAAAATCATTTTCTTTGATTTTTCTGATAACAGTTGAGATTGCGACATATAAAAAAATACCCAGGTTTGCTGCACTTCTTTGTAAGGCTGCACAATTTTGCCCAAAATTTTGCGATTATATATTTATATGACTGTTATTATTACTATTACTACTACTACTACTAAATAAATATATAAACAAAATAAATTATAAGAGTATAGTAGAATAATGAGTATTTATTATTATTAATAATAATAATAATAATAATAATACATTTATTTTACAGCACAACTAACAGTAAAATTTAAATTCTAAAATGTATTATTATTTCTTTAATTAAATCAAATGCTTTTACAGTGATTTTTCTGATTGCTGAGCTGCACAATTTGGTCAAAAAAATTGTGATTATATATCGATATGACTACATTATTATTACTACTACTAATACTACAACTACTAAATAAAAATGTACACAAAATAAATTAAAATAAAATAAAAAATATTTAATATTCATCATCATCATTTTATTTTACAGTACAACTGTAAAATTACAATACTGATATTTATTATTAATTAAATTAAATTAAATTACATCCTTTCATAGTCAAAAAAGCATTGCGTTAGCAGCGCAAAGGTCGTGGGTTCAATTCCCAGGGAATACACATACTGATAAAAAATGTATAGCCTGAATGCACTGTAAGTCGCTTTGGATAAAAGCGTCTGCTAAACGCATAAATTAAATTTTTTTAATTTTAATTTAATTTAGTGTTCATAAATGCAGCTCTGCTTTGTTTACAGCGGTAACCAAGGAAACACTGCATCATTGCTGTTCATAAATGCAGCTCTGCTTTGTTTACAGCGGTAACCAAGGAAACACTGTATCATTGCTGTTCATAAGCGCCACCTGCTGGCAGAGAGTGAATCTGCGTCTCATTCAGCTCGTCTGCTGCTTCGTATGTAGTATAGTTTCACAAAACTGAAGTCAGACCATTCTGTTTTTGCTTCACATTTCGAAATTATAGTCTAATTTAGATTAAAAACTGCTCATGTTGAATGTATGCTGCATCTTTGTTTGGATCAAGATTAAAGTAATTCTAATTTTAAATGGAAAGAGCACAGACAAAGCTTTAGTTTCTTCATATTAAGAGATTTCTTTCATTTGTGTAACTCGCTTGTTTGATTTGGGGTTCGTTTTAAAATTTCAATTTTGTTTTGTTATATTCCAATTTCACAAAGAAACGTGCAGCAATAGCCTGATAAAACGACACCTTTTCATTTACTGTATAATGTCTTCAATCTCATTTTGTTAAAAAAATCGTGAGAGAATCGAATCGTGAGTTGAGTGAATCGTTACATCCCTACTCATAACCTATAAAAACATATGTTTTACAGTCAATAAAATATTGACGTTCTTGTGTTTCTTCTCCCTTCAACAAATAAAGCAGCTCAGAGAAACGTGTCAGAAGGCCCCTAATTCTTCGGTTTCATCCAGAGTAAACAGACTTCACGCCGTTACGACCCAACATTATTCAAGAAATAAAGAACAATTTACAGCAGATTAGCCTTCCACCCGACCAATAAGAGCTGATTACGCCGTTATTGAGTAACAGCGAATCTCATGCATAATCTACAGGAGCCGGACCTGCGGGGCCCCTCAAACTCGAGGGCAATCCTTTACAGAAATATTATCCTGCGGGCGGATCGATGCGGCGTATTGATCATCACTGTGGATGCGGACTGAATAATTCCTCTTTACACACAGGTCAGAGTCTGCAGTCACAGCTTTACTCTGAACTCACTCAGCTTCAGCGGCCGAAAGCGAAGGCCATCACACATCTGACTTCGCTGTGAAAACACCAGCGGGCACCGAACACACACCACTCCATTCTTTAGTTTCACATCTCTCACCGCATAATAAACGTCTGTTCAGCTCGGTGTTTGTTCCCTGCGCTGTGGTCAGTGCTGATGCATGCTGGGTAGAAACTCATGAATCCCTGACCCTGTGCTGTACACATGATAACTCAATGCAACAATCACATCAGCATTAATAAAAGTTTGCTGAAAGTAGACGGTGATGATCATAATTCAAACTTTCCTCCTTACAAATCATTATAATGGCTGACAACACAACTCATTAGCATATCATTTGCATATCAACACCTATTGGATATTCAGCCGCTTGGTGGGTAGTGGCTCATTTCGTATGCGAAGAGGTTAGCCAATCACAGAGCTCATTAACAGGTCGAGTTCTTAAAGATACAGTGGTTTCATTTTTGGAATGATCATCAAAAACTAAACTATTAAATTATGCCTTTATAAAAAAAACATGTCATACTTGAGTTATTACATTTTAAAATAGAAATTAAATATGATATTTAAGAAACATTCCAAAAATAAATTTAGATAAACTTTAAGGTTATTAACAGAATAAAACATTTATTTATATTTTTTAAGATGTCTATATAGTTTTTTTAATTAATTTTATTTCTTAGTTTATGTTGCTGTTTTTAAGCGCCACCTGCTGGCAGAGAGTGAATCTGCGTCTCATTCAGCTCGTCTGCTGCTTCGTATGTAGTATAGTTTCACAAAACTGAAGTCAGACCATTCTGTTTTTGCTTCACATTTCGAAATTATAGTCTAATTTAGATTAAAAACTGCTCATGTTGAATGTATGCTGCATCTTTGTTTGGATCAAGATTAAAGTAATTCTAATTTTAAATGGAAAGAGCACAGACAAAGCTTTAGTTTCTTCATATTAAGAGATTTCTTTCATTTGTGTAACTCGCTTGTTTGATTTGGGGTTCGTTTTAAAATTTCAATTTTGTTTTGTTATATTCCAATTTCACAAAGAAACGTGCAGCAATAGCCTGATAAAACGACACCTTTTCATTTACTGTATAATGTCTTCAATCTCATTTTGTTAAAAAAATCGTGAGAGAATCGAATCGTGAGTTGAGTGAATCGTTACATCCCTACTCATAACCTATAAAAACATATGTTTTACAGTCAATAAAATATTGACGTTCTTGTGTTTCTTCTCCCTTCAACAAATAAAGCAGCTCAGAGAAACGCGTCAGAAGGCCCCTAATTCTGCGGTTTCATCCAGAGTAAACAGACTTCACGCCGTTACGACCCAACATTATTCAAGAAATAAAGAACAATTTACAGCAGATTAGCCTTCCACCCGACCAATAAGAGCTGATTACGCCGTTATTGAGTAACAGCGAATCTCATGCATAATCTACAGGAGCCGGACCTGCGGGGCCCCTCAAACTCGAGGGCAATCCTTTACAGAAATATTATCCTGCGGGCGGATCGATGCGGCGTATTGATCATCACTGTGGATGCGGACTGAATAATTCCTCTTTACACACAGGTCAGAGTCTGCAGTCACAGCTTTACTCTGAACTCACTCAGCTTCAGCGGCCGAAAGCGAAGGCCATCACACATCTGACTTCGCTGTGAAAACACCAGCGGGCACCGAACACACACCACTCCATTCTTTAGTTTCACATCTCTCACCGCATAATAAACGTCTGTTCAGCTCGGTGTTTGTTCCCTGCGCTGTGGTCAGTGCTGATGCATGCTGGGTAGAAACTCATGAATCCCTGACCCTGTGCTGTACACATGATAACTCAATGCAACAATCACATCAGCATTAATAAAAGTTTGCTGAAAGTAGACGGTGATGATCATAATTCAAACTTTCCTCCTTACAAATCATTATAATGGCTGACAACACAACTCATTAGCATATCATTTGCATATCAACACCTATTGGATATTCAGCCGCTTGGTGGGTAGTGGCTCATTTCGTATGCGAAGAGGTTAGCCAATCACAGAGCTCATTAACAGGTCGAGTTCTTAAAGATACAGTGGTTTCATTTTTGGAATGATCATCAAAAACTAAACTATTAAATTATGCCTTTATAAAAAAAACATGTCATACTTGAGTTATTACATTTTAAAATAGAAATTAAATATGATATTTAAGAAACATTCCAAAAATAAATTTAGATAAACTTTAAGGTTATTAACAGAATAAAACATTTATTTATATTTTTTAAGATGTCTATATAGTTTTTTTAATTAATTTTATTTCTTAGTTTATGTTCATTTTAGATATTTAAGTACTTTATTTGCATATCAACACCTATTGGATAACTGCAAACATTGTATAATGGCTGACAACACAACTCATTAGCATATCATTTGCATATCAACACCTATTGGATATTCAGCAGCTTGGTGGGTAGTGGCTCATTTCATATGCGAAGAGGTCAGCCAATCACAGAGCTCATTAACAGGTCGAGTTCTTAAAGATACAGCAGCAAAAACAGGCCGTTTAATTTTAGGGATGATCTTAAAAAAAAACTAAATTAACTATTAAATTATGATTTGGCAAATGTTTTAAGTGGAGTTCAGGGGAAAATAAAAGGAATAGAAGTAGAATATAAGCTCTTAAAGAATAAAATGAATGGCATGATTATGCTGGAGATAATTATGGAAGTTTTACTTCCTGTTTAGAGCATCTGACAACTAAAAAAAAAAAAAAAGAGGAAGTGCTTTTCTATCACTGTTTCAGTCATGTGACTCTTCCTCTCATCTGCTATATTTATGAGCATCAGTGTGGGAAAGTAAAGGAGTGAATACAAGAATCCAGCTTCAACAGCTATTTTCATGGTGCAAATCATTATTAAAATTTAAAATATAAACTATATTAGATATTTAAGATTTTTTCCCCCCAAAATTCCAAAACTTTTGCCTTTTGCAGTTTTACATCCACACATTAACGGTAATTAAAACTGGAAAATACGGCCGATCACAATTAATCGCGGATCATTTAGAAAATCAATAATATGAAACTTTCTACTTAATGTAAAGCATTAACAATGACTTAACCATGAGAATATTTTTAATTTTTGAAATAAACATTCCTAAGCTTAATCACTACTGATGCTTTTATTATTTTTCATTTTATTGTGATTTTTTTGTCATATGAAATATTTAAATAATGTACAAGTAATGGATATAAATAAATTAAAATCAATGTAATAATAATAATGCTACTAACATAAATGATTATAATAATAATAATAATTTTTAAGGGGAAAAAAAAAATCACAAGTTTTCATCGAAAGGGCTTGATTTTCATTTGATTAAAAGATAAATTAATATAATGTTTTACGCCTTCATTTGATGACCAGAAAAATTTAACTAAACAAAAAAAGAATATAAAAAAAATCATAGGTCCCTATTATCGTAAAGAGAAAAAAAACGCTGTAAAAAAAAAAAAAGAAGCTTTAATTAAAATGTTATTAATCAAACCATTAAAGATTCATGATCGCAATTAATTAGACATACTTTTTGGTTACTAAAACCATTAAATGTCCAGAAATCTTAAAATGAGGGGGACAAAATTTAATTTGGAAGAAAAATAACAGAATTTTGAAAAAAAGTATTTCATAGGGCCCTATTACTGGTGTATCTTTAACAAGGGAAGTAAGTTCCTCCCCAACTTCCTGTTTGAGTACAGGACGACTCCAGAAAGCCCTGCACTCGTCTAGTGACCCGATGGAGAATAAGCTGAAATATTCCTCCACAAACGCCTGATCAGTGCTCAGCATGTGAGCGGCGCAGAGGAGATGTGTGTGTTATTGTGTAATCTCAAAGGGGATCTCAGTGAAGAATGTGCAGCACTGTGCTGCATTATATAACCCCATCTGACCCTGCGGATGCCCCCGTTTACAGCCACGTTCAGACGCTTTCAGCTTTAAAACCCACAAACAAAAGCTCTTTCCCTGAACGCACAGCAGCACTGGACGCTACGACAATATACACAACACAACAGCAGAACTGTGCAGCCAGCAGAGATTCTGAGCGCTTATGTTTACATGTGAAAATGAGCAGCAGTGTCCTAAACAAGTCGACATGAGGAGGGGGGTTTATTAGGCACAACATGAACATTAAACAACCGGTCACTTTAATATAGATTTCTACAGACGCATGTCATAGGCGTGTTTATATTGGCTGTTTTTTATTTTCAACACACACTCACTGTAAAAACAAATCTAGGGCACAATGTGCTATATTAATATGAAGGAATTTTATCTGTATTTTGAAGTTTGCACTTCTTTTCATTGCGTTTTATTGGACATTACTGGATAATGTCCTGGCAGAAAATTACTAGTATATTTTCCTTTTTTTCCCCCCTTTCTTTTTACAGTGTAGAATTTATTAAATAATATTATATTATTTAAATAATTTTAATTAAATAATTTAGGAATCTTATTTTTTTATTATTAAATTATAATTCTAAACAAGTAAAATATTATTAAATATTTGTAAAATTATTTAAGTTTATTAAACAAAAAATATAAATAATTTATTACATTATTTAAATCATTTTAATTATGATTAGTTATGTGTGTATTAGTATGATTTTTGTGATGATGAAGTTGTTTTTGCAGTATTTCAAATAATTTCACTGGATTATCCCAAAACAAATATATTGCTATTAAATTGCATTTTTGATAATAAATAATAATTCTAAATAAGCAAAATATAGTTTAAAATTATTAAAACACTTGTGTAATATATTTATTGTTTAATATAAATATTATATTAAATATAAATATTTTAATAATTAATAAATAAAAAAGATCAAAATGTATCATTTAATTTAATTATATAATACTGTATTATTTTAATTATATAATTCTTTTATTTTGAACTCAAGGCATTAAACTGCCAGAATTTTAAAAGACGATATCTCCGTTTGCATTGAACTTTCAGCTTCGTAACTTTGCAGATATTGTTTATGTTCAAACAGCAACATTACACACTAACTAACGTTAATAAAGTGAAATCGCAATGAACCACCCCTTTAATATTGAGGAACAAACTTGGTGTGTTTTTATTTTGAATTATTACATTATACTCCCAAACAAGTAAAATATAATTAAATATTTTGATGATTATTATTTAATACACATATTTAATATAATTTTAATAAACAGAAAAATATAAATTAATAAAAATATAATTTATTATAATCCTATAATATTAAAATATAATATTACATTATTTTAATAATTATAATTTAGCCGTTTTTTGTTTTGCCTTAACATATTTCATAATATGAAAATGTTTTTGCAGCATTTTATTTCACTAGATTATCCCAAAATATACACAAAAAGATTGATATTTAACCTATAAATCATTTATCTAAAAAAAAAAAATACAAATTAAATTACTAAAACTTTAACTAAAATTAAATGAATATGGAAAGTATGAAAAAACGAACAAAAGTGTCTCAATGATACACAATGGTTGTGATTAATAAATTGTAATTCCATATTACATAATTTTATTTAATTATAATTTAGGAGTCTTTTGCTTTGAGCTCACATATTTGTATGCAGTATTTAATCTTACTGAATTATTCCAAAACAGGCACAAATAGATTGATATTTAATCTATAAACCATTTATATTATATAACCATTAAATAACAAAAAATGCTAAAAATGACATGCTATTAATATATGATACCGTGGTGCACCTGGTCAGAAAGTTTGGGGTCATATATGTGACCCTGGAGCACAAAAGCAGTGTTAAGTCGCTGGGGTATATTTGTAGCAATAGCCAACAATACATTGTATGGGTCAAAATTATAGATTTTTCTTTTATGACAAAAATCATTAGTGCTGCAGTCAGTTTGTGCCGAGAGAGACCGTCTGATGACGGAGAGAGACGCTGCGTGTCACCAGTCCAGCATGACGTCTCTGAGCAAAGGAGGAGACCTTCAGGAGATCCTGCAGGGTGTTCGAGAGGTAACCGCACACACCCGTGTGCCTTTCTGAATGAATGAAGAGGTTAAGAGTTGGTTAACTCATTCATATCTCTCTCTCTTCAGCTGATCCAGGTCCAAGGAGAGCTCAAGCAGAAGAAACCCACAGAGAAGCAGAAAGCTCAACTTGAGCAGGTACGTAACGCTGTGTGCAATCATTTAATGCAAGAGAGCACATAGTGCATACAGAGTTTCTGCAGCTCTTAAAAATGTTAATTCCCGCTTTCACAAATGTGACCCTGGACCACAAAATGTATTATATTTGTATATTTGTACAATACATTGTATGGGTCAAAATTATTGATTTTTCTTTTATGCCAACAATCATTAGGATATTAAGGAAAGATCATGTTCCATGAAGATATTTTGTAAATTTCCTACTGTAAATATATCAAAACTTAATTTTTGATTAGTAATATGCATTGCTAAGAACTTCATTTGGACAACTTCAAAAGTGTCCAACAAACCATACATCAATGGAAAGCTTATTTATTCAGCTTTCAGATGATGTATAAATCTCAATTTCGAAAAATTTACCCTTATGACTGGTTTTGTGGTCCAGGGTCACAAATGTTTTTTTAAGTTTTTGAAAAAAGTTTTTGTTCTATTCGCCAAGGCTGCATTCATTTGATCAAAAAATACGGTAAAAACAGTAATATTGTGAAATATTATTACTATTTAAAATAGCTGTTTTCTGCTTTAATTACGCAGAAGTGAACATGCTGATAAAAGGCGAGCGTGAATCACTGGCTGGCGGTTTGATGCTATCAGGTTTTGGCGAGTAATAACTGCCTCTGTGACTCCACATTAAACATTTACATACAGTCTGGAGCCGATAGTCATCTAAACACACACTCACACTCTCACACACACACACTCACACACTCACACACACTCACACACACACACACACTCACACACACACACAGCACAGGAGAATAACAGCAGAAGGACAGTTACGTTCACATCGGCTCCTTTAGACAGCAGAAACTCCACCATCTCGGCCTGACCGCAGTCCACAGCGTAATGAAGCGGCTTGCGGCCTCCTTCCAGAGTCCTGTTCACATCCTCAGCCTGCACAACAACACACAGCACACCGTTACATTACAAGAACAAACACTACTTCAGATTTAATATGAGGATAGGATACTTTAGTCATTATAAATATATTAATATTGAATATTATATTTATTATTATTAAAGATTATACTATCCAATATCATTAGTAGTTTGTTTGTTTATTTATTTATGTTATTATAACAAATTATATAATCTAATGGGGTTAGGGTTCATCATTAGGTAGCACTGATTTATAATATTTATTATTCAGTATAATTATATTAGATATTGAATAATTCAATAGAATTATATAAATTTTTTTTTAGGATACATTAGTCATTAAAAATAACATTGAATATTAAAAATGTATTATTCAACAATTATATGATTGTTGAATACTGAATTATTCAATATAACATTTTAAATTTTTTGCATAAATAATACTGAATATGAAATAATATCATACCATTCTATTATTTTTTATTATTATTATGATAATATTTAATTACATTATCTAATGGGGTTAACGTTCCTCATTAAATAGAATTTAATAATATTTAATATTCAATATAATTATATAGTTATATTGGCTAATGAATAATTTAAAATTTAACAATTATACAACTTTTAAAATATTTTTATATGATTTAGGATACTTCAGTCATTATGAATAATATTGAATATTAAATTATATTATATTATAAAATATTATATAGAATTTACTATTTAATATTTATGTATTTGTTATCATTATAATAATACTGAATATTATGCAATAGGATTTTAGGGTAATTATAATAATAATAAACATTCTTATACAAAAATCAATCTTAATATTATTTAATATAATTTTAATAATATAATGTAGGAGCGTTTTGTTTTAATCTCAAATGTTTCATAATTTGAAGCATTATTTAATTCACTGAATCATCCCAAAATAGACATAGACAATTATTTAATCTATAAAATCACAAAACACACAAACAACATCACCTGATCATCTGAAGTCATCCATTAGACCTTATTCAATTGTTCAGATTATGTTTATTTCATTAAAATAAATATATTTCTTATGGAAGCACTGCTTTTATTACATGTTTTGACACTTCACTTTTTTACACTATTTGTGCCATTAATATTTTCATTGTGTAATAATCACTCCACTGTGTCTCGTATCTAGCTGTGAGTATTTAACACGAACCTCAAGGGTTTAACTGCTTAAGTCTGATGATGAGCAGCACATTCACACAGCAAACCATCATGTGAACCTGCTGTGAGTGTGAACTGAGGTAAACCGCTGAGCTAAACATATCACACACACACAAACGACAAAACACTCAACACTGAATGAGCGGCTCCAGATCTGCAGCTCCACTCTCATCTGATGGGTTAAAGTGACGCTGTAAAGTGATGATAAAGGTGAGATATTCTGAGGCTGACAGAAACGAAACCACACGACTCTCCATTCAGAAGCTGGAGCTCAAAGCACCTGCGGCTTCCTGACCACATCCTCAAACATACACAATCAAACACACACTCACAATCACGCACACACTCACTCACACACACACAATCACACACACACACAATCACACAAACAATCAAACACACACTCACACTCACACACAATCAAACACACACTCACACTCACAATCACACACACACACAATCACACACACACACACTCACACACACACTCACTCACACACACACACACAATCACACAAACAATCAAACACACACTCACACTCACACACAATCAAACACACACTCACACTCACACACAATCAAACACACACTCACACTCACACACAATCAAACACACACTCACACTCACACACAATCAAACACACACTCACACTCACACACAATCAAACACACACTCACAATCACGCACACACTCACTCACACACACACACACAATCACACACACACACAATCACACAAACAATCAAACACACACTCACACTCACACACAATCACACACACTCACAATCGCACACACTCACACACGCTCCCATTATATCAGAGGAGGAGGAACAACTCCGGAACACAAACCATTATTCAGCACACACACACTTTTCTGGGGTCTGCAAGTGTGTGTGTGTGTGTGTGTATATAGTTACACAAGGTGATATTGTGACACAGGATACACACTTTAACAGATGACGGATGGATGGATGGATGGATTTAACGATAAAACGACAGATGGACGGATGGATGGATGGATAGATGGATAGAACGATAGATAGATAGATGGATAGATAGATAGAAGGGGTGCTCCGATCAGGAATTTTGAGGCCGATAACCGATCACAGAAAGCAGTATCTGCTGATACCGATACCAATCTTCTTTTTATCATTTATAACTATTTATAGTGATACTCCAATCAGGATTTTTAGACATGTATTCAGGGCCTGAATTTCATTTTTGAAAATGGGGTGAATTCCCCTCTTAGGTGACTCTTGAGAGTTTGTTCTTCCGTGTACAACTGTGAGCGCAAGCTGCATTAAAGTGATTATTACGTTTTGAATATGGATATTTTTCATTAAACAGCTATTTTTAATATAACTCCGACTGGATTCGTCTGAAAGAAGAAAGTCATATACACCTAGGATGCCTCGGGGGTGACTTTAATTTTAATTAAAGCCTAATTTTCATTTTTGGGTGAACTAACCCTTTAAGCCTTTTGTTTCAGTACCAAGGTAATACAATGGAACTCATTGACAAACCATGCAGTGCTACAGTAGACTATAGAGACTGTGGTGATCATTCAGAGCCACTGTACATATAAACCAGCAGGGCAAGCATCACAGTGCTGTACTGTAAGGGTCTATAAACCTTCACGAGCTGTCAGACCTGTTTGGACTCGTTTGTGAATGTATGTGATGACATGAGGTGTGTGTGTGTGTGTGTGTGTGTGTTTCTCACCTTCACCAGCAGAGCCTTCACCTCATCCAGATCTCCATTCTTCAGGGCCCACATCAACTCCTTATGAGAGAGAGACTGTATTATAGGCCTGCGCTCGTAAACTGTCTGCGCTGCGGGTGTCATTTCATGCCTTCGACTGTTTAACGGGTGTGTGAAGCAGCTTCGCGGATCACTCACCGGGTTCCGGGTTTTTCTCGGGTTTTACAGAAAGTTTGTGATCAGACACTGACGGGATCCGCCTGAACTGCAGCTATCAGCGGCACGAACTTCCGCTATCACACTAGCGCCTGCAGACACTTCAGAATAAGAGTCCCCTTCCACACCCACCGCCTCAGATCTGACACGATAAAACGGTACATGTAAAATAAAATTACAACAATGCAAATGGAATAAGTAAGCAACACACACATTAAGATAATAATAGTGCCGAAATAAAATATAATACTACTACTAATAATAATACAGGAATAAATCAAATGGCATAAACTTGGGAAGCGTCATTTCAAAATAAGAGTCGACTTATCCCTCAATACACTTGCTGTGTATAATAAATCATATGTTACGCTAAATAAATATATAAACAAATACAGGACAGAAATATATTCCAACTGTTAATAATAACATATATATTAAGTTGAGAGATGGCACAGATGGGACCTATTAATGTTCAGGAGGTCAGTTTGAAGAGTGTTAATGTGCCGGTGGCGCTCTTCATAAATCAGAGATTAAATGGATCAAACCAGTTAAACTCAATTTGAGTTCATTATGAGGAGGAGGATTTGCCATTCAGACGAATATAATGACTGGAGGTGCTGCAGGGTTAATATTATCTACTGGTAAATCTATTCAATTTCATAAACAATGTCTGTCTAGTGTCTGTCTATTATTACAGCTTTAGATCTATATTTGCATGTAAATGTTTAAATTTGTTAATGTTAAAATGTTTTTTGTTGTTATCTGGGGTGTTTCATGAATGTATAAATGAATACAGAAATACATACTTTTAAATGGTTGTGAATATGCATATCCCAGGTAGTGAAAAATGTTCCAAGAACGTTTTGCTAATGTTCCCATTAAAGGGTTAGTTCACCCAAAAATGAAAATTAGCCCACAAATTACTCACCCTCAAGTCATCCTAGGTGTATATGACTTTCTTCTTTCAGACGAATCCAGTCGGAGTTATATTAAAATTAGCTGTTTCATGGCACTCAGCGGGTGTTGCATGCATCAGTCCAAAAGAAGTGAAATAAAAAGCGCCCATCCATAAAAAAAGTGTCTCACATGGCTCCGGGGGGTGAACAAAGGCCTCCTGTAGCGAATCGATGCGTTTTTGTAAGAAAAATATCCATATTCAAAACGTAATAATCACTTTAATCTAGCTTGCGCTCACTGTTGTACACAGAAGCAGCTCCGGGAGCATGACGTATGAGGTTGGCGTTGCGCATGCGCCGTTCGGAAGTGACGAACACGGAAGCGCAGCGGAGAGATCAAAACAAAACATGATGCATGCAACACCCGCTGAGTGCCATGAAACAGCTTGAAAGTTCAAAGACAATTTTTAATATAACTCCGACTGGATTCGTCTGAAAGAAGAAAGTCATATACACCTAGGATGACTTGAGGGTGAGTAATTTCTGGGTTAATTTTCATTTTTGGGTGAACTAACCCTTTAAGTTATAAATAAAAAACATGCGAATGTTCTCTGAACGTTCAAAACATCCAGTTTTTTTAAATGTTAAAAATAGTATTTTTTTTATCTTGGTGCGAACAATAAGGAAACATTCCATTTCACAAACATTATGAAATTGTTACTTTTGAATGTTCAAGTAGTAACATTAAAAAAAAATTAGATGAACATCCAAATAAAATGTTTCAGGAAAAACGTTCCATGAACGATGTATAAAGAATGTTTTTGTGCTAAAGTTTTGAGAACATTAAAGACCATATAACGTTACATGAACGCTCTATTAGCGTTACTGAAGAACGTTTGATCATAACTTTAAGATGACCTTGCCAGAATGTCTGAGAACGATTCTTTTTGCAGTCAGATGTAGTCACAGTGACTAGCTTGACCTGCTAAACTAGTTAGTTCTGGTGATACTCGAATATAAAGTGTTGGTATTTCACTGAATGGTCTCTTTTAAACACGCACTTCATCCTGTTTCTTTACCTGCTTGCGATTCTAATGTCTTTATAAGGCTCGAGTTGAATCAGACCATTAAAGCAGAGGCAGAAAAGAGCAATCAGATGAGATGATGCCATTATCAGCCTCGAAAGGAAAGCTCCCATCCTCCATAAACAGCACAGGAGTCCTTCACCTTCCCACCTAACCTCTCTCATGCTGATATATGGGGGATGACAGCGCCGCATGACACTATTATTGCATGAAATCAGCTCTCAAAAGAAAAACCAACCCAGCTAGAGGACAAAAAACATCTATAAAGAAGTGCGTGTTTGTCAGGAGGGTTATAAAGCGCCACTTGAAGGAAATTCAGCGCTACCTTGAGCAGCATGAACGCAGGTAAAGCCCATGAGAGCAGCTCTCGCCGTTCATTAAGCCGCCTGTAATGATATGCAGCGGTTTGAGCTCGTGAGGGTCTCGCGTGGCCACCGCAGGCCTCGTGCTACTGCAGCAGCGCAATTAAAGGCAGAGTAAGTGATTTTTCAAAAACACTTTAGAAAACTGATTCGGGCCGAATCGCAAAACAAACTTGTAGCCAATCAGCAATAAGGGGCGTGTCTACTCGTGATGTGGAGGAGAGCGTGTTCAGTGCATGGGATGGACATTAGCCGAGCCGAGCGACAGAAAGATAGAGATGGCGGATAAAAAAACAAAAGAGGAAAACGTCTGCGGAAAGATAAGGCAAGAAGTAGGACCCGTGTAAAATATTGGATCAGCTTTCCAGTGCTGGAGAGAACTCAAGGAGCGGAGGCCTGCGATCGGACGCCGAGGTCGCTTTGTTTCTTCTCAATAGGTGAGTAACACAGTGTCTGCGCCGCAACAGCTAAAGTCTGTCTAGTACACTGGA
>NW_015646171.1:479249-488520 GCF_001515625.1 Sinocyclocheilus rhinocerous | reverse complement strand
GTAGCATTTTTAGTACACTTTGAAGTATAGTGTCAGTAAACTACTAGTTTATTAGTTTTTTTAGTAGTTTTATACTGCAAGTTTTCTTTAAGTGAACTTTACATCATTCTTTAAGTATACTACTATGTCCCTATTTAGGTATTAATTTGTAGCTATATATTTTGTTATATGAATATCTGAACATACAAACATCAAAAGAAATAACAGGGTATCTGCTTGTAAATAAAAACATTTTATTCTAGCTCCATGCATTCTTTTTTTTATAAACACTTGAATGTGGGTTAGTTTCATTAAAAAAGGGAAGAAAGAAATAAAACATTTTGAACAAAAAGCTGAAAAAAGACTATGAATTGGATTCAGAGTGATAATCAAAGTTGATCAACACCCCAAAGCTTGACATTCATTACCTCTTCGTGAGTCGACATTTTATTCCATAACGTTACACAGTTTTGTCTGAGAACGATTCTTTTTGCAGTCAGATGTAGTCACAGTGACTAGCTTGACCTGCTAAACTAGTTAGTTCTGGTGATACTCGAATATAAAGTGTTGGTATTTCACTGAATGGTCTCTTTTAAACACGCACTTCATCCTGTTTCTTTACCTGCTTGCGATTCTAATGTCTTTATAAGGCTCGAGTTGAATCAGACCATTAAAGCAGAGGCAGAAAAGAGCAATCAGATGAGATGATGCCATTATCAGCCTCGAAAGGAAAGCTCCCATCCTCCATAAACAGCACAGGAGTCCTTCACCTTCCCACCTAACCTCTCTCATGCTGATATATGGGGGATGACAGCGCCGCATGACACTATTATTGCATGAAATCAGCTCTCAAAAGAAAAACCAACCCAGCTAGAGGACAAAAAACATCTATAAAGAAGCGCGTTTGTCAGGAGGGTTATAAAGCGCCACTTGAAGGAAATTCAGCGCTACATTGAGCAGCTCGAACGTAGGTAAAGCCCAAGAGAGCAGCTCTCGCCGTTCATTAGCCGCCTTACAGCAGCCTGTAATGATCTGCAGTGGTTTGAGCTCATGAGGGTCTCGCATGGCCACCGCAGGCCTCGTGCTACTGCAGCAACGCAATTAAGTTACTGCAAACCTATGCTGCAAACATACGGGGCACGAGGGCAGCCGCGCGCGTGTTCATGAGCTCATACATGCATTGTTATCAAAGTTGTGTGCCTTTGCCTGCTGCAGTGTCAGGATGAACAACAACTTTTGTTATGCAAACACAAAATGCTCCAAATGTATGCAGGGAACGTTCTGGAAAGGTTCTCAAAGTTATGAACGAATGACGTCAATAGAATGTTCGTTCAAAGTTATCTGGTCTTTAATGATATTCTCAAAAAACGTTATTTATGCAACTTTTTTTTCTGACATATTTCAGCTGGACATTCTTCTAACGTTTTTTTAAATGTTACTACTTACGGAATGTTCAGAGAAAGTAACGTTCCCGTAATGTTTGCACAATGATAAAATGGAAAGTTCCCTTAAAATTCGTATAACCATAAAAAAGTTTAAAGTTTAAATTAAAAAAAGGATTTTTAAACATTCAGAAATAATGTTTACGTAACTTAATGGTAACCTCAAACTTCTTTGTATTAAAAGTTTTCTGAAATGTTACGTTTACATATACAAATGAAACATTATCTAATTAAACATGCATACATTTCCAGAACAAAAATCTAAACATGGGATAAAGCCAAAAGTAAAAAAAAAAAAAAAAAATTTTTACTGAAGGGATTTTGGATTTCTTTTTTTAATCACTCCATAAATCAGAAAATACTGACAGCCAGAAAAAAAAAAATCATGTTTTTAGGAATAAACTGTTCAATAAATAAGTGTGAATGATGTATGAACAAACCCCTCAGTCAGAATATAGATAGGAATAAAGTTTGATGGATGTAGCTGAAGTAGAGCGAAAAAAATCACAGCCTTTAAAAATGTATTATTACTGAAATCTATAAATGCAAATAGATAAAGAGCAATAAAATATACACTGCATGTGTACTGTGGATGTTTACTACACATTATGAAAAGCCAAAATGCCAAAAATCAAATTTTTGCATGTAGTGTCTTGCCTTAAAAACAACAAAGGTACCATATAAACTCATGCTGGTGTCTAACAGAGTGTGAAATCATCAGGTTTCTCTGCTTGCAGATCAACTTCAACACACAGAGCAAATAACATCTGAATATGTAAATAAGTAACAACAATTGGAAAAGTTTTCTTCCGCTCTTCATCCAGAGGGACGAGCACAGGCGAAACTTCAGAGGAAATTCAGGCGTGTCTTCCTGTAATTATGTCCAAACAGCAGCGGAACACAGGCATCTTAGACGGGGTTTCTGGGAAAACGAGAAGCAGAAATATTTTGTGTTTGAAACATCAGCAATAAATTCACATACTGCAATGCCGAGATCGACAAACTTCTTTTATCAGCCAAACACCGTTGACCTAAAATATTTTCTCTGATTGTAAGTTAATATTTCAATAATTTAACAACACATTTGTAGGTTCACGGTTCTCTGATGTCAGTTAATGGTCACATGACATACAGATAAATACAATTTTAGAATAAATAGCTTCTCATCACCCTGGGAAACCCTGCTATGATGATGTTAAATTGTGGGTTCAGGTACAAAATGACAGTAAAAACTCAACAGAATAACATGTAATGAAATAATCACTGTATGTTGTTTAGCTAGTTTTCACAATTTCTCTAATGCTTTTGAAAAGTTATATATATGTTAGGACAAAATGTATTTAAAGTAATGTTTATGCAACATTCTTTTAACTTAATTAATATTTGATGTATACCTTCTCATAGTGCTGAGAAAAAAAAAGTATATTATTAGAATATCAATTCATTCTTAGAATAACATTCTCGGAATATCTTTATGATGTTATTTGTACTTGATGAACATTCTAAGAAACGTTTTTGCAACCTTTAAATAATGTTATAATCACGAAAACCGGACATTATAACATTCTTAAAATATTAAAAATAAACATTCAAATAATATTATACCTTAAGTGAAAATAAAGTTAGTAGAATGTTGTCTTCAAGAAAACTGGACATTTCAACATTTTAGAAACTACAATGTTCCCACAATGTTTTTATAACCTAAATTTGTTACCTGGGCAACTTAAAAAAAAAAAAAAAACTGTTGCAAGAACGTTTTTCTAACATTCCCATTAGGTTATGAAAACATTATTTCTGAACGTTCTCTGAACATTCAAAACGTCTGGCTTTTTAAATATTTAAGAAACGCTCTTTCTTGGTTATGCAAATGTTAAGGGAACATTCCATTTCATCATTTTGAGAACACTGTAAGAATGTTACTTTTGAATGTTCTAAAACAAGTGGTAACATTTAAAAAAACGTTGGACGAATATCTAAAATGTAAAAAAACATTGAACAATATATGAATGAAGTTTCTGTACTGCAGCCCTGAATGTCAGCGGAGACCAGGACAACTAGATGAGCCCCAGAGACAGATCCCCAGTGAAGACCTTGTCTCCTAGACGGCCACAAGAACCAGATGAGTCCTCTGCACAATCTGACTTTGCTGCAGCCTGGAATTGAACTGCTGGTTTGGTCTGGTCAGAGGAGAACCGGCCCCCAACTGAGTCTGGTTTCTCCCAAGGTTTTTTCTCCATTCTGTCACCGATGGAGTTTTGGTTCCTTGCCGCTGTCGCCTCTGGCTTGCTTAGTTAGGGACACTTAATATCCAGCAATATCGTCGACTTGATTGCACAGACACTAGTTAAACTGAACTGAGCTGGATGATGACAATCACTGAATTCAACGATGAACTGCCTTTAACTGAAAATTTAGTGTTTACATTATCATTTTGCATTATTGACACTATTTTCCTATTTAATGCTGTAAAGCTGCTTTGACACAATCTGTATTGTTAAAAGCGCTATATAAATAAAGATGACTTGACTGTACTAAGCTTTTGAGAACATTATTAATGACCAGATAACTCTGAAAGAATGTTCTATTAGCGTTTCTGGAAGAACGTTCATAATGTTCCCTGTTAGCCGGGCTCTCAGTCTCAGTGTGGTTGTAATGTGATTCAGTCTACTATAGTTTAGTTCATGTGTCAGATTCTAATCAATCCGCTCACCAAACCTGATCAGATGGAGCTGCTGCTGACCTCCTGTTGTCACGCACCTCCTGGGCTCCCATAACGCCATGTTTTCTCCCATCATCCATCACTGCTGTCATGTCCAGCGCGGCGGCCGCAGGGGATTTGTAGATGTAAGGTCTGATTGTGCGTGACAACTTCATTACGAGCCAATCAAACCCCCCGCTTTCATCATGAGCGATGCATGTCAGTCCTCTCCAGCATCTGATCTCAGCTTAAACTGTCATATGAAGGCTCGAGTTCACACAAATGACACAAATCTACAAAAGTTACACTAAATGTAACTTTTAATCGAAATTTAATTGACATGACATGCTAATTAAAGGCGTCATGTGCAGCTGAACACACGAGGGGAGTGTTTGCACACTGATTTGTTTGCACACTTCTAGCACTTGATTCACTAAATGAATTATGCAAATTAGGCAATGGTCTGTGCAATAACTTAACGACTTTCAATAATTGAAATCACACCACAACCCTACTTCAGCACATTTGTCACTTGGTTAAACTGGATTGTCGGTTGTTAGAAATTAAGTAAAAAATAACACAATAAATCGCTTAATTAAGTTAGAATGTTTTAATGATGGATTTGTTTCAGCTTTTGTCTACTCAAGATAATTAGGTTAACTGCTGGACTGGAGTGCTGTGGATTATTGTGATGTTTTTATCAGCTCTCATTCTGACGGCACCCATTCACTGCAGAGCATCCATTGCTGCAATGCTACATTTCTCCAAATCTGATGAAGAAATAAACTCATCCTAATCTTGGATGGCCTGAGGGGGAGCACATTTTCAGCAAATGTTCATTTTTGGCTGAACTATTCTTTTAAAAACTTAAATATAAGTTGCATTAACTTTAAACAAAACTAAACTTCATTTACATTTCTTGGCCGAAAAGTTTCCGCATTATTTGTTAAGTCCAATTTCGTGATCTGCTTAAAAGATCGATTCATTCACAAATTGATACATTTATGCTCATTATATGAACCTGGTACCTTGCAAACACATTTTCATTGATTTAACCCCGATACTCGAACGACTAGAAATGGTTTAAAATGAGAAAGTCGATTTACATTTTTGTGCACAATGTGCATCAGACAGGCAGTGAACACACTGTGGACCTACCATCTAAATGTGCATTTGTGTGGAGGATTCGTAGGATCAGTAGACAAAACACTGATGCTCATGATGTTTCTCTCTCGGGGTTAATGAGACGCACACATGAGCCTCCTACAGACGGTCTGTGTGTCTTGTGTCCAGCAGGAGGCAGCGCTCTGGAACACATGCAGACATTCAGCTCTCCTGCTGCTTTCCCATCATCCCTGTTCTGACAGAAACAGAAACAGCCGGGTTCCTCTCGCTGACCTCTGCCTGCCCAAAGGACTAGCAGGATGAATTCAGAATACTATCACATACTATATGGCAGAAAGAGTAAGAGTAAATTCAGTGCTAGTGTACTGGTCACGACAGAGCACAGTGTACACTGAATGCTCCGTGAAGCTGCTTTGCAACAATCTATTGTATAAAGCGCTATAGAAATAAAGGTGGCTTGACTACTAGTTTCAGTAGCAGTATGCAGCAATAAATTCAGACTGACCTCATCACACTCATGTTTAATGCATCCAATGTCACTGTGGGAATAATAACAGTAGTTTTGATTTTTAAACCTAATTTTTCCCAACTTTTAGGACTGATTAAGCATTACAGTTGAAAAGAGGATGGATGGATGGATGGATGTTTTGCTCAATAGATCATAATGAGAGGAGGATTATGGGACGTGAAGTGTGTTTTTGCAGAAGGGAGGGGCTTCATTCTGTTCCGACCAATAGAAATGCAGCTGATATACAGACGTCTTGTTTACATCCTTTATCATCATCATCATGACCACATAAAGGACATTGTCATTATATACATTATATCAATTACATGTAATGATCTCGGAAGCGTCCTATGAGATTTTTGAATTGCTGCTGATTATATAATTTATAATGCTGAATAATGGATTAATTGCAGTCATTGTTCTCAGCCGAGTTCAGTGAACTCGCGCAAACCTAGTGTGTTAATGCAGTTATTCAGAGAGTGACAGAAACATTTGAAGAGCTTGAAACAGTGGAAAACGTGGATTGAAAATGATGTGAAATACATACAGACAGTGGACACACACACACACACACTTGCCTTGGGTATGTTCTTCTCCATCAGGTTTTATGTCGGGAACAAGCTTCCAGGCTGCAGTAAAGGAGAGCGTCTGCCTGTGGGACACAAACACAAACCGCTCGACCTCAGACGACCCTCATCTCACTCGCTCACTAGACGTGGTGTGTGTATATTCTAGTGTGCTTAATAGACAGCAGGGTCCCTCACTGACTCTGATAAAAACATTCCGATAAATAAAGCATTTCTTCCTGGAGCCACTGAGATTAAAGTGGGAGCCGCTTGTGACACAATAACACGTTCAGGCAGATGTCTAGAGGTCTAATGGCTGTTATCACGCGGCTCCTCTGGGCTCCGAGGTTCATACAGATGATATATAGTGTTCAGCAGACAAACAATCAGACAAGTCCTGGTTTAGCTTTAGCTGTAAACATTCACACACAACCTTTGGTCTCATCTCATGAACCATTTCACATTTTCACATCACCATTAAGGCATTTCTTAGTTGTTTATCAAGTTGTTTTCCTCACGGAGAGCGTTAGCTGTTGGTAGTTTCAGATTTTTACTGCCTTTGTGGGAGTTTCTTGAATTTTTAAAATGTTCATTTTAGATATTTTTGGGAAGCAAAAAAGCAGGTGTTTTGTGGAGAGGGAAATTAAGCTTAATAACCAAAGCATCATTTACTCACCCAAATGTTGATCCAAACCTGTATTTTCTTCTCTGAAACAAAAAAGACGAACATTTTATGCTGCTCTTTTCAACAGATCCAATAGATCTATGATTGTCAGAACAATAGATAAAGATAAGATAGATGTGTAAAGGCTGTGCAAACACACACACAGGTTTGTTTTTGTGAAAAGTGGGGACATCCCATAGGCGTAATGGTTTTTCTACTGTACAGACCGTATATTCTATTGCCCTACACCAACCCTACCCCTAAACCTACCCCTCACAGGAAACTTTGTGCTATTTCAGATTTTCAATACACTCCATTCTGTGTGATTTATATGCGTTTTGAAAAGTGGGGACATGGGGTAATGTCCTGAAAAGTCCTTCTCCTTGTAATACCTATGTCATTATACAAATTTATGTCCTCATTTGTCACAAAAATGCGCGCACCCACACACACTCGTCTTCTAATTAAAACATGAATATTACTGCATGAGTTGATTCTTATTAAGCTAACGCAGCAGCCTCAGTATAATGAGTGTTCAAACTCCTCTCAGATTAACTAAACTGCACAGCAATTACACAAACACAAACAGAACAAGTCATTTACACACATTCAGCTGCTCTCTCTCTTTGTTGTTCTCAGTGTTCTTCTCCCTCATGTGGAATTAATTAATTAATGCAGACAGACACTCGCTCTGTAGGAAACTCCAGTGAGTGTGTAAATATAACCTATATATGGAGACTATATTTTTTCAATTGGGTTTAATCAGGTTAAATAAGAAATGCATATTCACCCAAATAACCAGAGAATATGGTATTGTTAGTTGATTTTATTGATGAACTAGTTAATCAGCTCGTACTGATATGAAGTAGAAGCTGCAACATAACCAAGCGAGCAGCTCGTATAGTGCTGATTCTACAGACACATGCGCCTCACGCAGGATAGACACTCTGCGGTATTTTGCTGAAATCTGTTCTGCTTTGGTCAGTGTGTAAATGTTCCTTTTTTCCTGTCTTAGGATTGTGTTTCAAATGTGATGTTTCTGACTATCTAAAGTTTACTAAAAGGAATTGTTTCTATGTTGAAATTGAACACAGAATCTCACAACGGTAAATGATCTCATGCAACTATATCAAAAAGTGCTGAATGTTCAATAAGGGTCATACTTATGTATTTCTTGGTCAGGCTATGGTTACTGAGTTCGGACTAAAGGGGAAGTGGGGAAAAAAGCAGCAGTTGTTATTTCCACACACATCTCTCCCTCCGTCCAGTGTAAAAGCATTTAGAGCTTGAGCGCTGAGAGTATTTCTATCGTCTTCAACTCTCTTCTCTGGTAATTCATTTACACACAACACAGTAAACCTTCTGTAGTTTTCAATTTTGCTTTATTGTCAATTCTGTATTATAATATAGGCCTAATTGTGTGTTTTCATTTGTTTGTCTATTCTGCTGTAAGGTGAATGTAAATGATGGAAACATTGGTGACGTTCCTCCTCTCTGGATCTCTGATACAAGGTCTCATTCCTAGATTATTCCTCTATTCTATTTAACATGATGAATTATTATTATTATGAAAGCACTTTCATGTGACCTTCATGAGATTAAAGAGCAATAAGTGCTGCAGAAGTTTGTTCTGCTTGTAACTTCTGTATGATTACTTCCTTCTATCTGTTTGTTCATTTTAGGTGTTTTGTGTGGCTTTAATGTCAATCTGCCGAAGAAAGTAGAAGCTCTGAAAGGATCCTGTGTTTTCATCCCCTGCACATTTGATATTGATCAACAATATAAAAATTACCTCACTGATAGTGCAAAGAGAAAGTGGTTTAAAGACGGAAGAAGTACAGCTGTGTTTGACTCCAGCAGCCCCAACACTGGACTGTTAAAAAGAGAAATATTTGGCACTGCTACACAGAAAAACTGCACCACACGCTTTGATAATGTCGGTCAGACTCATGATGGCTCATATTACTTCAAACTTGAAGCCAATGGTGTATTGAAATATAACTACAAAGAACCTACACACTCCCAAGTTCAAATTACGTCTTAGGTGAGTGTCATATTGTTCATGCTGTTTCTATAGTGTGACTGTACATGAAAAAGAAATCTACTACTGTATAATATATACCTTCATTATTGGATATAATGACCCATATGATCTTGTTATATTTGACTGCGTCTCTATGTGTGTTTCAGGATCTCCCTCCAAACCCACACTGAGCATCTTTCCGGATCAGCAGGAGACGACTGAGGGAAGTTCAGTGAGTCTGCGCTGCTCTACTAAGATCTTCTGTC
>NW_015646171.1:476569-479032 GCF_001515625.1 Sinocyclocheilus rhinocerous | reverse complement strand
AGGGTTTCCCTACAGCTCAGGGATGGAGGGCGATCCAGTGACTCTGATCTGCAGCAGTGATGCAAACCCAGCAGTGAACTACACCTGGTACAGAGATGCTGAAAGACCTCTGAATCCAGTTCAGACCGGACCAAACCTGACCATCAACAACACCGACCCGACACACAGCGGACGATACTACTGTACAGCTGAGAACAAACACGGCACACAGAACTCATCAGTGCTGCTGGACGTCCAGCAAACTCAGACTCATTTCTGTCTGCGTCCTGCTGACGATTAACATTTAAAGCTGATCACACCTGTTTCTGTGTTCATCAGACTTTAGTTCCCTTTCATGGGAACTTCGAACTGCGTCCTCTAGGGGTCGCTATGGAGAAACCTAGAGGACGCAGTGTCTCGTTCCCTACTCAGGGAACCATGGTTACATATGTAACCTGAGACGATATCCATCCTAAAATCAACATTATTCAAAGAAAAACTCAACTTTTTTCTTTTGCTTTTGGTTCACTGTTTATCTCGAGTGCCTCATAAATGTGACCCTGGAGCACAAAACCAGTCATAAGGGTAAATTTTTCGAATTGAGATTTATACATCATCCAAACGCTGAATAAATAATCTTTCCATTGATGTATGGTTTGTTAGGATCGGACAATATCACACAGAAGACTCTCAGACAGGAAAAAACACCTAGCAACCACACAGAGAACCCTAGCAACAGCATATAACAAACAAACAACAAAACAAAACAACCTCACAAACGCCACTCACGCTGTCATCAGATTTGGTAAAAACCCAGTACTTATTAACATAGTATTTAAACAACCTGCCATTATGAATCCTCACAGTCTTAAACAGACACAGACACAGACACAGACACAGACAGACAGAACACACACAGACACAGACACAGACACAGACACAGACAGACAGAACACACACACACACAGACACAGACACAGACAGACAGACACAGACACACACACACACACACACACTCAGACACTCACACACACACACACAGACAGACAGACACACACACACACTCACACTCACACACACGCACACACACACACACACACACACTCTTAAGTGTAATTACATCCTGTAATGCCCAGGATGCCACACGGTGCGTGTGCATGATGGATTATTGCATGACACCATTATTTAGCTGAAAAATGATTAATGGTGTACGAGCTCCATAAACACTGAGCTCTGAGCTGGAACTGAGAGACAAGCCCACGGAGAGCGTCTGTGACCCGCACACACCTCTGAAATAACAACCACCACGGCCTACATGAAATATGAGCCGCATTAAAGCACCATTGTTCTCCATACGACAGGAGGAGCAGAATTCATTCAGCATTCGTCCAAGAGCGATAAACTCTTCATTAAAACTCCAGACGGCTGTACAAAAGCACTGGCACTAATGGAAAAGTGCAAAACTCCACATAAAAAAGCAAAAAACATGAGATTACAGCTGTCTGCCAAGAAAAAAAACAATGAATGTTGCTTGAAAGAAATAACTATTTCCTCATAATACTCCTGAAGAGCCGTCAGCGCAGAAAAACTCTGTCAGGATGGTGCCGTTCCAGCATCTACCAGCTAACTAGACTATGCTAACTCTTGAATGAAAGTGTGACTTAGTCAGGGCTGCCAAGTCTACTTATTATAAATGCCTTTGCACTTGTTTTTTCCTGGAAGACACTAGACAGCTGTGGGTTGTGTTTTCTGGGCTTATTTTCAGTATAAAGTTGAGTATTTGGGCTTGTTTTATCATTATTTAATGTGTGATGTGTGTCAGTGCCATGGCAATCTCTAGTCCATTTCTTAACCAGTCTATTTTGACATCTGAAGTACTTAGATTCAGCAACTTTATGCCATTACAAGCTGCTTTTGATGCAACAGTAAGACATTTCTTTCCTTTAACCCTTTATTCCTCACTTGGGGGTCACACTTCGGTCAAGTAAGACCAAAGACAATAAGCAGTGTTGGGGAAAGTTACTTTTAAAAGTAATGCGTTACAATATTGCGTTACTCCATAAAAAAGTAACTAATTACATTACTTAGTTACTTTTTATGGAAAGTAATGCGTTACGTTACTTTTGCGTTACTTTTTAAATCTGGACAGAGCTTGCTTGTTTGTTTTTAAAATAAAAAAAGTTCTATTTTTGGCAAATATAAAAGCCTTTTCACACCAGAAGTGAAATGAATAAGCCTCAGGCTGAAGGGAAAGTAAATTTACGTCCGTACAGTAGAACGCAGAAGAAGAAATTTCAACACACTTCAGCAATAAAAAAAGACACAAATGTTTGTCTAGAGTAATTTGTGCTTATTAGTACGGTTGAACTGGATCATCGAAGGTCAGAAGCAACTACATTGGTTAATAGAATGGGATTAAATACATAAAGCATAATTGTGTTGTTTAACATTTAATTATTGCAGGTTTGCGTCATATTCCGAGTT
>NW_015646171.1:468530-476314 GCF_001515625.1 Sinocyclocheilus rhinocerous | reverse complement strand
GAGATGAATTAATTCATATTCATATTTATTTTGAACTACAGTAACATCTTCTGATTTCTGTCACCATGGCAACACCAGAGCTGTCAGTCAATAACTTGGAAACAAAAGTAACTTGCGTTACTTATTTGAAAAAGTAACTCAGATATTCTCTTGTAAATTAAAAAGTAATGCGTTACTTTACTAGTTACTTGAAAAAAGTAATCTGATTACGTAACTCGCGTTACTTGTAATGCGTTACCCCCAACACTGACAATAAGCCTAACTTTAAAAAAAACAAATGAAATTAATGTACTACATGTTGTTTCATTAATATTTAATCTTTTGTATTTTGAGAGGGTTTAGGATTTTATGACACACTCTAAAAATAATGTGTTGGCTCAACAAAAAACATCTATTTCAACATTTATTCTCCTTCAGTCCTATGCAAAGCATGCTGGGAACTACCACTCAATTTCCAAAGTTAACAAGACAATTTTATTAAGTTTCTACAACTTAATTCTTTAAGAAAATCAATTAATGAGTTTACATTACACACAATATTAAGTTAATGTAATAATCTATATAATTTTGTCAGCAGAACTCATCAAAATAATGTTGCCACTTTTAGGTTTCAAGGATTCAAGGAATAATTAAATTAATAAATTAGAATGTTTACCATGCAACATGCCATGATCCCAAATGTTTTTTTGTTTTAACACCAGCGATTCTGAAAGCGCTTTACTAATGAGCATATGTGGACTCAAAGCCGCTGTCCTTGCTAACAAGTCCCTCTAATGAGATCATTAATTATGTCCCCCAGCAGCTCAAATCTGCTGCATCAACATGTCGAGAACAACACAAAACCAGCATGTGGGGTGTGAGAGCAGATTACGGGTCAGCGTGAGACCACAGGAGCCGCGAGCGAGTCGCGAGGAGACGTGTGTTTTAGAACGGCTGCCGTCTGCTCTTAAATACCACCATCTGTATGAGAGAATGAACGAGACCTGCAAAAGCTGCCTGAAGTCATCGATAACCAGTTTTTATTGTGAAACCAAATATGAAAGTGAATTTGTCTTCAAAGATCAGCTGCTCCACAACTATTTTATAGCTCTATACTCCTACTGGATGACAACTGTAGACTTATTTGTGTCTATATTATATATATATATATTTAAAAAAACAACAACTCAGGCCTGAGATATTAAAAAAAGAGCAAATGGTGTTTGTTTAAAGTAGAAACCTGACAAACAGGGAACGTTTTCAGAACTTTAGCGTTTAACGTCCTGGCAAGGTTCTCTCAAAGTTCTGAACAAACGTTCTTCCAGTAACGTTAATAGAACATTCATTCGAATCTGGTGTTTAATAATGTTCTCAAAACGCTAGCACGGAAACATTATTTATTAGGGGTGTAACGGTACACAAACATGATGGTTCGGTACGTACACTTAAATTTTATTTTTTAAATATAACAAGCAACACTCAACTTAAAAACATGTATGCAAACATGTAAATTGCACATAATGTAGTTTTTAAATTAACTTCAACATTATAAAAATTCTATTTGTTGCTGAAATATATTCATTTACACAGTGGCTCTCATAACTCGTTTCATAACAGATTTATTTAAACATTTAATAATTAAGACATCACTAACAGGTAAAGTAAAATATACAGGTGCATCTCAATAAATTAGAATGTCGTGGAAAAGTTCATTTATTTCAGTAATTCAACTCAAATTGTGAAACTCGTGTATTAAATAAATTGAATGCACACAGACTGAAGTAGTTTAAGTCTTTGGTTCTTTTAATTGTGATGACCCCCTCCCCCCCCTGGTCTATGTCTGCCGGCCTCCTCCCGGATATCCATCCTCCTCCGGAACCTCCTCCCAAGTTCCCACCCACGCCTCCCTCTGTTGTTGCTACGGTGCGAGGACGCACCTTCCGGGAGGGGGCGTTGTCAGCATTATGGACTATTCTGTGTGTGTTTTTGCTCCTGTGACCCAGTTTCTTCCTCATCTTGATTGTGTTAATTTGATTCCAGGTGTGTCTCGTTCCTCCCCAATTATCCTGCCTTTAAAAGCCCTAGTCCTTTCAGTTCTTGTTTGTCGGGTCTACTTGTTGAATGTCCTCCTTGTTCTCGGTTTAAGCCACTCCTGAACCACAGACAACGTCAGAGGCGTCTTACCTGGGCTAAGGGAAGGAAGAACTGGACTGTTGCCCAGTGGTCCAAAGTCCTCTTTTCAGATGAGAGCAAGTTTTGCTAGCAAGTCAAAGAGTGTCAAAGAGCAAGTCAAAGAGTGTCAAAACGGCATTTATTGTTTGAATTTCCTGAAAAAAAATACATAATTTGAAAGATGAGACTTTGTTTCTTATTAAAAGTAACAATATATAAAACTGGAAGTTTCCAATGTAGTCCCACTCGTGCAGTGGTTAAACCAACGCTGTATTTGTTTGGTACACATGCGCACCGAACCGAAAGACCCGTACCGAAAATTTCGGTACGAATACGTGTACCGTTACACCCGTGTTATTCAAGTACTCCTCGTTTCCTCGTTCCTTGCTCCCCGAGTGAATTGTGACACCGTTACACCCCTATTATTTATACATCGTTCACTGAACGCTTTTTCTAGAAACATCTTAGCTCAATGTTCGTCTAACGGTTTTTAAATGTTGCTACTTGTTTCAGAACGTTCAGAGAGCATTCAAAAGTAACGTAAGATAGAATGTTTCCTCTGCGTTCGCTAAACATTTTAGAAAACTGGATGCTCAGAGAACATTCAGAACTCAATGGGAATGTTAGCTAAACGTTCTTAGCGGCTGTTCACACAGAATTAATGCACTACAGTACTTTTCCATTGTTTTTATTTATACATCGTTCACTGAACGCTTTTTCTATAAACATCTCAGCTCAATGTTCGTCTAACGGTTTTTAAATGTTGCTACTTGTTTCAGAACGTTCAGAGAGCATTCAAAAGTAACGTTCCCATAATGTTTGCAAAATAATAAGATAGAATGTTATCTCTGCGTTCGCTAAACATTTTAGAAAACTGGATGCTCGGAGAACATTCAGAACTCAATGGGAATGTTAGCTAAACGTTCTTAGCGGCTGTTCACACAGAATTAATGCACTACAGTACTTTTCCATTGTTTTTCTATATAAACACGCTAGACAGACGTGTTTGACCGCTGCGTTCACGACTCTTTTATTTGTGTCTTTTGTAGCGTCTCATGCATGACATGCATTCTAAAAATTTAGTGTTCAAGTTAAAAGAAGCTTTAAAATGCCCTCTTGGCTGATTAGAACATATTTTTGAGAGTTGACCAGAATAAGCTGCAATGTGGATGTTAATAGTCAAACATCTGGCTACATGAATGAGCAAGAATATATTAGTATTCAACAGGAGGAAAACACTGACGTGTGCCGTGAAAGACAAACAGCTCAAGTTAAACTATCGGCCCTCAATTCACCAAGCACCAGATGCATTTCAAATTTCACAAAACTTTACCAAATGACCCCTCGAGGAAAGTATGAACAGCGCAGACAAAGATCTCCACACAAAACACTGAAACAGATTTTAATATGAGTCAGGATCTCCGAGCGCATGTCAAGAGATGAGCGATGTTTTATGGGCCACACTTTATACGTCATGGCTGAGAGTGTCTGATAGAAGTAAGAGTTTGACACATGAATGTGATCTAGAGGTTCGAATGCTTGGCAAACGCAGTCCTCAGAGCTGCATCCCATTTAACCATGCTTAAAGCCTTTATAAAGGTATTTAATGTTATGCATTATATCTTTTCATAAATAATTGTAAGCAAAGTTAAAGTGCATTATAGCATTTTAAGGTTTGTCATGCATTTGAAACTTTCTAAAGGTGTAACAATGAATAGATAAGTATTATAATGTTATTATAACTGTGGTTACAATTATTCATAAGATCATACAATGCATTATAAAGTGCATCACAAGGCATAATTAATGCATTAAAACTACTTTTAAAATGCATTATATATAAAGGCTTTAAGTAAAGTGTTACCGGGGTTTTTACTGATGTCGTAGATTAAAGCGTGAAAATATCTTGAGCTTATTTCAGGCATTTAACCACAAAAACCCATTGACTTCAGGAAAATGGAACCGGAAGTGTGCAAAATGTCATCCCTGTTGCACTCTATTAATCAGATGTGTTATTAATCAGCTACAGTAGCTGCTATGGTTTAAATATAGTTTTCTCAGCAAGACTCTCTGCAAACTGTTGTCATTACACCAGTTGAGCTGGAAGGAAAAACTGACGACACGTTGTGCTATTGCATTGTGAATGTAGTGAACTGTTTGTGTGCTTAAGTCTTTCTGTGTAACTGAACTGACTGAAGGATCTCTTCATTAGCAGATAAGAGCAAACGGGTTTAAAGCTCCTTGATTCTGCACACTGACCTCATTCTTAAACTATTAACGGCTCAGGGATTTGAGCACACAATTAATGAAAACGCAACTGATTTAAAGGTTATAGCAAGACGGCAAAATCTGTCTTTTTTCATAGCTGTGAGTGCACTCTTAAAAATAGACAGCAATGCCATAGAAGAATTATTTTTTCTTATTGTGAAGAATATTTTAATAACCTAAAGAACCTTTTTTCCACTATAAAGAACCTTTTGTGCAATGCAAAGATTCCATGGATGTTAAAGGTTCTTCATGGAACCATCAATGCAAATAAATAACTTTTCATTTTAAGAGTGTAGGTCTGTTTCAAAACCTGCTGACAGGAGCCTTTATTTTTTAAAGGTTATGTAAAGGTTAGAACAAAACATTCTTAAAATAATGTATATGAAACGTTAATAACATTATTAATATTTATGTACATTCTCGTAATGTTGAAAGGAAAGGAAACGAAGTTCTAAGAATGTTTGCTGAATGTTTTCAGAAGACATTGTGACAACATTCATGGAATATTCAAGATGTTACCCGTTTTTGATGAATGTTCTTATAATGTTAATAAAAATGTTCTTAGAAAGAAATTTCTTGAAATATTATATGTAACTGATGAACAAAATCTTGGGAGACCTTTTTTGACCTTTAATCACTAGAAGGATCCGCTAACAGGGAATGTTCTCAGAATGCTCTCAAAATGATAGAATGGAATGTTCCTCCAATGTTCACATCACCAAAAAGAAACATTTTTCATACAAAAAACGGTATTTTAAACATTGAGAGAACATTTAGACGTAGCGTTCTCATAACGTTTTCAAGATGATAGAATGGAATGTTCCTCTAACGTTCACATAACCAAGAAATGTTCTTAATACATTAAAAAACATTCTTAGAACAT
Organism: Sinocyclocheilus rhinocerous; assembly: GCF_001515625.1. Taxonomy (NCBI): domain Eukaryota; kingdom Metazoa; phylum Chordata; class Actinopteri; order Cypriniformes; family Cyprinidae; genus Sinocyclocheilus; species Sinocyclocheilus rhinocerous. Next base: position 471,012 of record NW_015646171.1, on the reverse strand, counting down.
ATTTTCTACCTAGACAGCATCATAGCTCGCTGTAGACAAGAAGCTAATTATGCCGCCTTATTAGATTACAGTTTCAACACTGCACATGCCCTTTGTGGAGAAATCAATTTTAGAGCTCAAAGAAAGGTTCGTTTTAAAATAGCGGACGAGCAAAGTGAAATTATTTAAATTTTAAATACATTTCATCCAGTATGACAAAGTATTGATAAAACACTATTCACTCTAAATGAAAAACAATAGGCTTAGAGTAGCACATCAGTCGTTGTTGTTGTCTGTGCAGAGTGTTTCAAACACACGAAAGTGCTTTCATTTAATTTAAGATGCTGTCTAAAAACTTAGTAGCTGAGCTACTGTGTGCGAGAAAGACGGCAATATTTGTTTCTCTTTGCGAGATCTGTTTTTCTGCTCTGTGTATATTTACCTGGTGCTCTGAATGACACACTATATAAACAATCACGCTTTGCCTAATGGGTAATTAATCAGGGTCCCTGATTAGAGGTGATCAATTACAGCCATCTAAAGAGCACACAGTTAACCAGCGCGCTCTCCCAACTAAACCCAGTTCAACGACCCCTCATGATTAAAACTGACTTGCTGAAATCTCACAAAACAATTAAGAGTTTTGGTGCTTGGTTGTAACACTTGCCGTCACAACGCAGTCATTGTATATGCATCTAATAAACATACACTAGCGGCCAAAAGTTGTGTGTTTTTGAAAGTTGTTTTGTTTTTTATGCTCTCCAAGGCTGCACTTATTTGATCAAAAATACAGTAAAGACAGCAACATTGTAAAATTGTATTACAATTTAAAATAACAGTTTTCTGTGAATATATATTAATCTGTAATTTATTGCTGTGATCAAAGCTGAATTTTCAGCATCATTCCTCCAGTCTTTAGTGTCACATATGCACCGATACCGATACTAGTATCGGGCCCGATACTGAGATCCTGTACTCGTAAAAATGCCCCGATACCACACAGCGTGTGAATAGAGCTGTGTCCAGAAAAAGAAACACCGACAACAGAACGAGAGAGTAGAATGAAGATATTAGAGATTAAGGATGTCTATGAAGTACATGTAAGTAATTAATATAATGTTAAACATTCAATATCCACACCTGTATAGCGGATGTGCGTGAGCTGATAAGCAGAGCACGCGGTGGCACAGATGCAAGAGCTTGTCGAGTGAATATCTCACAGACATCACTGGAAAGTTTGTAGTTCGGTCGGATATGTCAAAAGCAAGTAAGTAAAATGCACAAGTTACTAAAGTTATTTGACGGTAAGGAGAGACAAAGAGAGAGCGAGAGCACGCACTTCTGTTGCATGATCTTGATCGCTGTTCGCTCCATTAGCGCATGCATTTGGATTAAAACTAAATCATAAATATAAAACAAACAAAAATTATAGGGGCATACATGACTTTATTTAAAACAAAAGTGAAAGTAGCAGACTGTGTGAAATGCGCTAGGCTATAAGTGTCTCTCTCATTCTGCACCAATACAAACCTCTGCACGCTGCTCATGTTTAGCTTGCTTTAGATGTAATTTGCGTCACGTCACCAAAATAGTATGCGCGTACTCATCCGCTTGCAAATTCCGCCGTGTAAATAGCAAATCAGCAATGGCAACAGCGCAACTAGCTCTTAAAGGGAATGGGAAATGAGACTCTGATTGGTTTATTGCACGTTACGCCCGAAAAACACCCATTACTCATTAAGAGAATAGGAACAACCCGTTTAGACCATGTGATATGGGCAGCACACTTTGCTGTGATGCGGTCGTGTTCCCCTCTGTCCCACACACACATGCATATAACATGCTGTATAGAGTAGTTTGCATGATAAAAGTAATCTTAAAGGGGTCATAGGATGCTACATGCACTTTTACAATCAGGCACAGTATCTCACACACACATGCTCATCCCTCATGCACACACGTGTTTTAGAACAGGGTTTCACCATCAGAACGAATGTGGCTGTGATGAATGGCAAAAAAACACTGGTGTGTGTGTATGTGTGTGTGTCTTTGAAATGCAGGGAGAAATGATGATATTCTCTCTGTGTGTAACTGAGTGAAAGAGAAATGAGCCGACGGGTACAGAGACACAGACTGTGAAGCACTCGACATCTGATACCTCATTTAATTTAATTCTATATCATTTTAAAAATGGAGGGAAATTCATCTGTGTGGCTGCATTAGGACTCTGGTGTGTGACGCTGGAGAATAAATCATGGTGGAAAAAAGCGTAAAGAAACGAGACACAAACTGAGACGCAAACACAGAGAATCAGAAGATGATCGTGAGGCTGAACAGCCAAAGATAACAGCGAGGAAATAAAGCGCAGAAAATATGAGAATACAGTAAATAAAATAAAAAAAATATCAGAAGACAAAGTGCAGAAAATATGAGAATACAGTAAATAAAGCGCAGAAAATATAAGAATACAGTAAATAAAGCAAACATATGAGAATACCGTAAA
>NW_015646171.1:466861-467490 GCF_001515625.1 Sinocyclocheilus rhinocerous | reverse complement strand
AGAAAATATGAGAATACAGTAAATAAAATAAAGAAAATATCAGAAGACAAAGTGCAGAAAATATGAGAATACAGTAAATAAAGCACAGAAAATATGAGAATATATTTAATAAATGCAGAAAATACGAAAATATAGTAAAGAACAGAAAGCAGTAAATAAAGTGCAGAAAATATAAAAACAGTCAAATTTAGTGTATAAAAATATCAGAATATATAGTGTAGAAAATATGAGAATACAGTAAAAGTGCTGAGAATATCAAAATCCATAAATAATAAGCAGAAAATATGAATAAACACTATTTTAGATACAGTATGTGGGAAAATATCAGAATACAGTAAACCGACCGCATGTGAAATGTGCAGAATATGATCTATACAAGCATGAAACGATAATCTAAGCATAAAGGCGCGAGTCTCTGTCGGTGTCCGTGTTCACTGCAGAAGGACTCTTGAGGCGTTTCAAAGCATCTCACCTTGGAATACATGTGTGTTTGTGTGTCTCTCTCATAACTTCACTGCTGACCTTCCCTCCATTAGCACTCATCTATGTCTGATAAGACCGTGTTCTGTTATCTGGAACGTACGCCGATTATTTTACCCAAGAGTCTCTGAGTGTGTGTGTGTGTGTGT
>NW_015646171.1:462205-466688 GCF_001515625.1 Sinocyclocheilus rhinocerous | reverse complement strand
CAATACGGTAGGAAGTTAAATGAAATGGAATGTGGAGGATGTTAACTGTGACAAGATGATTGACAGGCCAGTTTACAGCGACAGGGTGCGTGTATCTATGCGACAGAGCGGTCTGCTAAAGACGCAGTTGTGTGACGTGATAGTATGCCCCAAAGCTTGCCTACTCTTCTACTACACACTCAAAAGTGTGTACTTTTTCTTCACCAAAAGAGTACATACTTTAAGGGCGTAGTATAAGTAGGCACATTGAGATGCAGCATTTATCTCGATGCGGCGCGGAAAAAATGAGCGCGTCGCACCGCTTCCATTATGAGCGCGCCTGCCGCGCGTCTACATTTGAAATAACAAACTTGAGCGTGCAAAAGACGCAGGTAACACTTTATTTCGATAGTCCACTTTAGACCTTCTATTAACAGTAAGTAACTTTGCAACTACATGTCAACTAGCAGTTAGTCGAGTATTAGTAGACTGTCTGCTTAACACTTAAGACTATCTTCTAACACTTTCTTTGTCAACTTATTCTACTAACCCTAAACCTACCCTAACAGTCTACTCTGAGAGCTAGTAGACATGTAGTTGCAAATTAATGAGAATTAGTTGACATGTAGTTGACATGTAGTTACAAAGTTACTTATAGTTAATAGAATGTCTAAAGTGGACTATCGAAATAAAGTGTAACCAAGACGCAATATGTGAACGGCCCCTAAAGCTGCATTTCATTCAGTTCCTCGCATGTCAAACATGTTCGAATCTACACCAGAAACTCTACATATAACTTTCAGACGGATAGAAACTTATTTGCACTAATTCGTCACAGGGCTGCAGCATCAGCAGATTTGGACAGACGTCACGTCTCACTCCTCACCGTGATTGGCTGTGGCGTTTCTCACCTCTCATTTGCGTAAAGTTCAGCGCTGCTCAACTTTCTGACACTCTCCGCTGTCAATCGAGCCTGTGGAGGAGAGCGGACGCGTTCGGCTCGTGGGCGATTCTCGGCTGAAGTCAAAAGCTGATTGGCTGGAGAGCTGTGATGGTCATGTGACAGTGTGTGATTGGACAGCGTGGGAGTGAAGGGCAGCACTGGAGATCAGGCACATCTGTAAAAGAGATGAACATTTGAGCCTCACAAAGACATGGAGGAGAATCTGTCTTTCTCTTTTCACTGCCGCTCTTTCTATTAATCTCGTTTCTGCACATGAATATCTCAAAGCAGTTTCGCTAACACTTTACAATGAGGTTAACAGTTAACTGCATTACTTAAAACGTATAGTGTAGATATAATTCTAATTCACAAATAATTACAAAGAAATGGCAAGTAACACAATGAATTAAACATGAATTTTGACGTAGACTGAAACAGTATTTCTTGTAAAACAAACACAAAAAATATGAAACAAAAATAAAACAAAAAAAGGTATTAATTTACTGCTATTTATAACTTTGAAAAACGGTACTGTGTACCTCTAAAGCATTTATTAATGTTTAATACATAATTATTTATTAATGTAGCTACAAAATGACATGTCAAAAATAATTTTAAAAATAAGAAAAATATATAATAATAAAATTGTATAATAAAACATTGTGAATAATTTCTGGAAAATATTTATTTATTTTTAATTCATAAGCACATTATAATGTTGGAGTGCTCTTTAAGACTTTTTTTTGGCAAATGTACTCCAATAATCTGTTTTAATTACAACTTTAATAATTATAATAATAATATTTTTTTAATAATTGATTTTTTATTTTGATTCTTAAGCATTTATTAGGACTGGTGTACCACATAAAATGTGAATTTATCCATGAAGTAATTAATAATTTCATAATTAATTTAATTTCATAATTTGGTTACAAAATGACACGCCAATTTTTTATAATATATAATAATAAAATAGCATATTAAACCATTGTGAATCACTTGAGCTAGCATGAACTGAAAATGAATATTTGTATTTGTAACTAATTTTAACAAAGATTAATAAATACTATAACAAATGTATTGCTCATTGTTCGTTAATGAATATCTAATGGGATTTTATTGTAAATTCTTGCTGCATAGAAACAAACAGAAAGGAAATCACATATGAAACGTCTGACAGTAAAAGATAGTTTTAGAGTTTAAATTAAATCAGATGTACCTGTATTTGTTTCATAACTGATTAATCTAGCTGTTATTTTCCTGTTTATTACTGAGAAGCTGCTTTGAAACAATCTGTAGTGTATAAAGCGCTATAGAAATAAATGTGATTTCATTTGACATGTTTGAGTGAACACTGATAAGTAAAATATTAACATATGCACAATTCATAAAACATAAACATAAATGAAAGGTAATTTCACAGCGGCGCGTTCATCAGGAAAACAGAGAAATTCAGAATTTAAATGGCAATAAAACCCAGAAGGGACATTTAATAAGTCATTTGCAGTTTATGGCGAAATGCAATTATCATTAATGCTCAGAAGTATGAAATATAAGTGCATCATAACTGAAACATTAACACATTTTCACTCACCTATAGTTTTGACTCAGAGAGAAAAAATGAATCCATGATAATGTCAAATGAAACGGGTTAAACATATTTCATGAATCTCATTTATAATAAATATATCTGTAAATTAGATGAGTTTGATATTCAGTGAACCTAAACTGATGATCCGTAACGAAGTGTTAATTTGCTATGGTATGTATCAGTGTTTGTTGAAATGCTACACTTCTACAGCAGCACCTGTGAATACTAATGGCATGGTGTTGAAAGTGTGAAGTGTGTTAAAGGCTCCCGGGGCCTCGGCGTGTCTCTGACTCTCTGTGTTCAACAGATAAAGAAAAGCTCATGCTCTTCACCAGCAAACACACTCACACGCATCGGATGCTCGCGTGCACTGCTGATAAATGACTCCGATGTTTCCCCGTGTGTCACTAATCTCGCAGTTTTTATCTGACACACAAAAATGTTCTTTTTTTAAAAGAAGCAATATCTTAAGTGTTTTAAATTATGGCTCGCATACAATGATATTAAAAGCTGAACAGTGCAACTGCATAATGTTCTTAGGAAGTAAAAAACAAACAAACAAAGTAATACTTACAATGGTTTAATATACAATTTTATTATTATATATATTTTTTTTATTATTTAAATTATTTTTGGAAAGGTTGTTAATTTTGTGTAAATAAATTCATGAATTTAATAAATTGGTAATTACTTAATTGATAAATTCATACAGTATTTTTGTGATACACCCAGTCCCCCATAATAAGCGAGCTAAAACCATTTTTACACATATTATCAGGGTGCGATTTGTGAACAAATCAAGGGGAATGTTTAAAATTGTTTGTGACATATTTTCAAGGAAAAAAAAAAAAAAAGGAAAAAAATTTTTTTAATAATTATTTATTTAACTGATAAATTCATATTTTTTGTGATACACCCAGTCCTCCATAATAAACACAAGCTAAATCATTACGTCAATTGTTGCATTGAACTAAAAAATAAATACATTTTATTATTATTAATATTAATATTATTTAAAATTACATTAGTATTTATAACACTTATAATTATAATTATTTATAATGAATTATTAATTATTTAATTGATAAACAACATTTTTTACATGTGGTACTCCCAGTCCTCAATAATAAATACAAGCTAAATCAATTTTTATTTAAATTACTGCATTTAACAGAATAACAATTTACATAAGAATTCACAGTTTTCACAGAAATGTTTCATTAATGAGGCCAGACGTGTGACATTTGCTTCAGATATTCATCTAAATAATTGTATATATGAGTATGTAAGTCAGACAATCATCGCAAAACACAGGCTGATCAGGATGAAGTTAAGAGGGTTTATTTTGTGATAATGCTGATGGTACATTATAATGCACACTGCATGGCTACTTACTAAATAAACTGAACATAAATATAGGAGCCTGATAAAAAAATGCTCATTTTAGATGAAAATTTCAGATGCCACTTCGAGGCTTTTGCATCTGAACTCTTCAAATGTATATGAAATATTAATTTGAGTGTAAATTATTATATTACGTGAGAAGAAAGAGTATAGTGGTACAAAACAACGATCAATTTTACAGTGTAACATCATTATAGACATTTTTGACAACGGAACGAGGCGACTGACCAATCAGAATGAAGTATGCCAGAGATGTGTGTCATAAACAGAAATACGAGTCTCTCTCTCGCTCTCTTTATTCGCCTGCAGGGAACGAGTGACATTAAAACACTCCTGACTCCATGTTTCTCTCCACAGAACACATAAAGAGCTAAGTACCACACACACACACAGATTCTGCACTACAAAACATGACGCTTGGGGTCATTTAGTTCCATCAGCACAGTTTCCTGTGTGTGTGTGTGAGTGTGTGTGCGTGTGAGTGTGAGTATGTGTGTGTGTGTGTGTGTGTGTGTGTGAGAGTGTGTGTGTGTGTGAGTGTGAGTGTGAGTGTGCGTGCGTGTGAG
>NW_015646171.1:456775-460552 GCF_001515625.1 Sinocyclocheilus rhinocerous | reverse complement strand
TATAAATCACACAGAATGGAGTGTATTGAAAATAGAATATACGGTCTGTACAGTATAAAAACCATTACGCCTATGGAGAGTCCCCACTTTTCACAAAAACAAACCTGTGAGTGAGTGTGTGTGTGTGTGTGTGTGTGTATGTGTCTGTGTGTGTGTGTGCACCAGTGCTTCCACTGACTGTCCAGTGAGTTTGAGACATGAACCCGTCTGAGGTCACACAGTAACGAAGCGCTGGTGATTCACGCATCTGCGCACGGCTCTTAATTGCAGCACATATCTGTAATTCAGAGCAGTGACATTAAGCGTCAGGTTTTAGAGCTAAAGGGAAATTAGTGTGTGTTATTAATGCCTGCGTGGGACAGCAGCGGAGCGGCCTTGTCTCCGATCTCTCAGCCTTAATCCAAACTTAACCCTGTGTTACCAGGTCTACCTGAAAGATTACCAGCTGGAAGATGGTATAAATTACCTGGAGAGAGTTAGCTGTTAGCATTCCCATCCATCAACCCCCGGATACACATGACCTGTGCTGCCATCTTTATTCATAACCACTCCAATCTGGTAAATATACAGTAATATAATGAAATATATTTGTTTGTGCATGCATTATTTAATTTATGTCTTTTGTTTTTCTCATGTAAAGCAATCTTCAGGGTTTGTTTGTCTTTTTTAAGAAAGGTACCTTGTGGGAAAAAAAATGTGCTTAATGTGTTGAATGTGCACTTGTAGTGTGCATAAAATCTCAGAAGTATATTTTTAAAAACTGTACATGCATATAAGTGTAAAAGAGAGACACTCATTACTATGTTTCTTACGTACACTTTTAAAAAGTGCATAATAATGAAAAAACGTTATAATAATGAAGTTCATTGTTTTTCTTTAAAGTACATTTTTTAATTATTTTATTGTTTTCATAATCTTTCGTTCTTTTTGAATAATTTGACTAGTTTTATCAATAATCTTAATTTATTTTAAGAAAAGTCAAATTATTAATTATCATTTTGGTTTTATATAAAACTAAAATGATAATTAATACTTTGACTTTATACATATATAAATATATAAATATTTGACTGTATATATATATATATATATATTAGGTGAAAAACAAAGTTAAAAAAACCTTCCCCTTATTTTACGTTATAATAAACATATTTTATTATGATCCTAAAGGTATAGTAGTGAAGGTAATGGAAAACTCTCCATCCCTTTATAGTGAACACATGCTGCATTTTCTCTGCAGTGAGAAGTTAATGTCTACAACTTTGTTCCTTGTAGTCAGTCAGTCAGATTGGATCTTTCTCAGAAGCTCTTGTGGGCATCTGTCTGAGACTAATAATGAACACTCCTCCAGTTGCATTCTGGGTAACTGTCAGCTTGTGTCATATGCAGGTTGTGATGGCAGTCACCTTTAGCTGTGAACGGCCCTCGGTGACGCCGACTCGAGCGCTTACTGGATTGAGAGACGTTCGTCTGTTACCACGGTAACAATTCACATATGATTTTACAGACGACAAGCATAACTTATATTCTCATTATTTACACTACCGTTCAAAAATGTGGGGTCGGTAATTTTTTTTTTTAAAGAAATTAATACTTCTATTTAGCAAGGATGCATTAAATAAATCAAAAGTGACAGTAACGACATTTATGTTACAAAAGATCTCTATTACTCACACACACTGTGCACCATTGTGTCTGTGTTTTTGAGTCTGAGATCGAAAGAAGCACTCTGTTTATCGTCTACTGTACTACATAGGCAGCTGCCTTCTGAGGGAACAACCGGCGCTTCATTTGAGTCACTCTACAGGTCCTCACGTGAAACACACAAAATCAATTGATGTCAATGAAGTTTGAACAATGCATTAACTGTAAAGCCTAACATATGAAATAATAGTCAGAAAATCTAAATTTGAACCTTTAGACAAAATCTATAAGAATCTGTGTTTTATGTTTTGTATCATATTTGATCCTTCAGGCTTTTATGGCTCATATAGACTGATATAGTGAGAATATGGAGGAAAAAACAGCTCAGATTTATTCAGAGACTCAAGCTGAGCAAAAATATGCAATTTGGTGCAGATGCTGATATTTATATGATGAGATTCTGATGCTTGTAATGTAAAACATATAAGATCTTGATATTTTGTAAATTTCCTACTGTAAATATATCAAAACTAAATTTGTGATTAGTGATATGCATTGCTAAGAACTTCATATGCACAACTTTAAAGATGATTTTCTCAATATTTAGATTTTTTTATGCAGTGATTGAGAGCTGAAGAAATAAAGGCTCCTCAGAAGATGTGAGATGTTCTGGAGGCTTGTGAAGATCATTCCTCCGATGAGGAACAGTGAAAGTAAAGCTTCTGGAAACAAACGCTCCTCAAAAGATCCTGAGGATCAGATTTGAGACTCTAAAACATGATTGATGGAGAATCAAGTAAAGCTGAGCTGCTTCAGTCCAGTAAGTGTTCATCTGGAGATATTACTGCAGTTATTCTGACCTTTACTGGATCAAAATCAGTCAAGATTTGACAGCAAAGAGACTCGTGAAGCTCCAGCTGAAGCTGGACGTTTGTACAATTACACTAAAAGAGCTTTGACTGGATAAAAAACTCTAAACTATCAATCAGACGACAGAAGACATGGAGTAGCAACAGGTTTTTAAGCAAAGTTTTGATCATTTAGAAACGTATTAAATATGATACAGTAGGCTTTATAGGGTTAATATAGGCATAAAATGCATAGTAAACCCAAATATTCGCTGCAATAATGTTTTTTTGTCTATAATTTAACGCATTTTTCAATGAGATTGTTGCAATGCATTCTGGGATCTCCTTATACAGGAATAATACATGTGATGCATTTAAATATAGTCTATGTAGGTAGCTATTGCTATAAATGATCTTTTCCACATCAATGAACAAGTGAATATGAGAGAGCGACAGTTCAGTGATCAATAACCAATCACGAGTGATGGTGTCATCAATAACCCGTCTCTATCATGTGACCCAATCTTTGCACGTTTGGCTCTCGTGGGCTGCTTAAAATCCTGCATCTCTTCTGTTCACGTCTTTCTTTCTTTCTTTCTCTCCACTGAAGTTGATTAGCAGTGTACGGTGAGACGTGATCAACCCGTGTGTGTGTGGCTTCATCACAGTCATTAACACACGTCAGTTCTGCTGTGATGTTCACAGATGATGAATTATTTTGATCGACCACGACGCCGTAAAACCATTCAGCTTCAATTAGTGTGGCATGACAGAAACTGTACATATGAATTATCACAGCAAAGCAAAACCAGTTAACCCTTGTGCTGTGATGAAGATCCTTAATTGCTGTTTAAAAGTGACTGGCCTTTTAAAAATCAATTTGCTATATTATCACCAAATACTGAATTCAGTCTTCATCAACTTGTTTTCTTTCAGTTGGCACAGGTTTTGTGTTTCTTTTTTGGAACTTATTGATCGTAGGCCTCATTGATCTGAGCTCATGCACCGCAGCCCAATTTGATAACATTAACTAGCACCTAAACCTACCCCTTACAGAAAACTACTGCCAATTTTTGAATTTCATAAAACACCGTTTTGTATGTTTTTTAAGCCTTTTGTTTTACGGGGACACAGGAAGTGTCCTCATAAACCATTTTTACGTTGTAGTACCCATGTCATTATACACATTTGTGTCCTCATAAACCATATATACCAGCACACACACACACACACACACACTTCACAAAATTGTGCACTGGATTTAACCATAGGCGTAATGGTTTAT
>NW_015646171.1:449165-451011 GCF_001515625.1 Sinocyclocheilus rhinocerous | reverse complement strand
CACACACACTCACACACACTCACACACACACACACACACACTCACACATACACGCACTGACGTCTGCGCTGTGATTGGCTCCCGTTGAGAGCCGCTCTGCTCTCTGAAGAGTCTGTCTCGCTCAGACACAAATCATTTTGCTTCCTAATGCCTGAAATGTCTGAAACTCCAGGACGATGAAGCTTTCCACCAGACCCTGTACTCCCACAAGATTAAAAATACTAGGAATTTGCAAAAATACATCAACTAGCTGCTGGGTTAGATCTATTAGACTATCAGCTTAAGCGTGTTATTTTAACATTATTTATATACTATTATAATTACTAATATTTTGAATCAGCATTTATTTTTATATTTTCAGTTTTTATTTTATTTTAGTTTAAGTTTTAGTAATTTTAGTCATGCCCTTTTTTTCATTTTTATTAGGTTTTTTTTTTCCAAATATTTTGTTTAGCTTTAATTTTTTATTTCAACTTTAGTTTTAGCAATTTTAGTACTTTAACTTAACTTATTCCAGTTAGTTGCCAGGGGAATGTTTTAAATTTAGTTAACTTTAATTTAATACTTTAATTCAACTTAAAAATCAGGACAATAATTAATAGTTTTAGTAATGGTTTTACTTAACAAAAAATATTGAAGCTAAAAAAAAATAAACAAACGAAAAATAAATAAAATAAATAAACGAATAAATAAATAAAAAGAAAGAACTTACAAACAAATAAATACAATATTATTATTTTTTATGTAAAAACACTTAAAGATCATAAAAAACATGTTTATTATAACTTAGAATAAGTATTTTTATCTCGACATATCATAAAACAAATGTGTTTTACTGTGCAAAATCAATATTTACATACTATTATAGTTGTTAATATTATGAACTAGCTTTTATTTTTATATTTTCAGTTTTTAATTTAGGTTTAGTTTAAGTTTTAGTAATAATATTATTTTATAATAATAATAATAAATAATATAAAAAAATACAATAAAAATAAACAAGGAAAAAAATTTATAAAACTAGTCAACCTCTCAAATTATTCAGTTATTGGATGACTTGTTGACTAATTCCTAATAAAAAATTTATATACATACACATGTAACACATATTTGGTTAAATAATATGATGAATCAAATAGACTGAGCTACTTTTATTGATACTTACTAAATAAAATATCAAATATATTTAAGGCCAATATTTTCTTGACTCAGTTTGGATGAAACCTGTCACTGAGCTTGCTGCAATGCATTCTGGGATTCTACTAAAATGCAACCAAATTAAAGTCTGATGCACTTGATGCTCTTATTGTGATTTATAAATCCACTGATTGAAACGTATTAATCTCGCAAAGCAGCTGTCACACTGCACTACTGTGAGTAGGGCTAGAAAACACAGGGCTTAAGTACTCGGAACTAAACAAGGGAAACAACAAGACACAGCTGAAACAAATGGGACTCAATGGGAACAGGGAGAGGAAGAACCAAATATGGGCAGGAAACACGGGAGAAACTAGGTCATGGAAGGCACATGGGGAGAAAAACACAAGACACAGGAACACAGGACTGACATTAGCATCATTTTGTTTCCTCAAACTGCTGTCTATGTACAGAAAGCAGCTTACGAACTTCAGTATGTGACGACAGAAGTGGAGCTTGACCTTTAACTGTGTCAGCTAACAGAGAACTAAATGAGTGAACGTGGAATCAGAAATCTGGATGTTTGTGCAGTTAATTAAGATTATAGCATGTATGAGGTCAGCTGGAGATTCACGGCTTCACTGCGTTCTGACGGCGAATCTGAACGTCAGAACACGTGTGTGTATGTGTGTGTGTGTGTGTGTGTGAG
>NW_015646171.1:421999-442404 GCF_001515625.1 Sinocyclocheilus rhinocerous | reverse complement strand
CACATCGCTTCATTTAATTCCTCTCACCATCGCAGTCTAATCCCTCTTGATTTGAGTGATCGGAGCTCTTCTCCCTGAGGAGACACTTCTGGATGGACCGACTGGACATTAACTCACTCCACTCGCTTCATAATGAATTAATAAATAGATTTCAGCTCTGACATGAACATACTTCATATACAAACGACAGTGGAAGCGAGCTGTCAGTGCACTGTGAAAATACACCATCCGTCCCATTATAATGAACAAACTTGGACAGCGCCAACCAAAAACAGTAAAAGATGAGCTCATAATAATTACTCCCACATGACAAACACAACAACAGCATAAATAACAGCGGCGAACAGTAACACGGTAATCCACATTACTAATTCATGCCGCTGTGCATTGTGGGTAACCCTGAACACATCACAGCATTATTATCCACATTCGAGCTCACACTCAACAGAGTTGCAGCTGTTGCTGTGCTCATGATTGAATGTTTCTGCTCGACAGCCGACAGGAGGAACAGGAGGAAACTCTGACGAGACGCAGATCCACACTGACTGAAAATATGAGCCGTTCTTATGAAACATTTCTGCAAAGATCTGCTCTTACGTGTATATAATCTACGTACTACTTTACTTATTTTTTTATTACAATACTTTTATTTAATTTTATCTATAAAAATTAAATATATAGTTGTTAAGTAGTCATGTTTCTAAGTAAAGGCGTTACATGTTTTGTTTGTTTTATTTATACATTATTTTCATTTTTATATTATAGCTTTGCACATTGGTGCACCTCATTTTCACTGTGCACTTTTTGTTTTAAAAATTTATATATATAATTTATTATTTAATTTTTTCCTATATATTTGTAAGGAGATCTCTTACTTACTTTTTTCAATTTATTAATCATTTTAAATTTTATATTATAACTTTGCTTACTACTGCACCTGATTTTCACCGTGCAGTTCTTTTTATTTACATTTATGTAACATTTATTTCTATTTATTTTTATCAAAATAGATTTATTTATCTATTTATTTTTTACATTATTTCCATTTTTATATTATACGTTTGTGTATTGCTGCACCTGATTTTTACTGTGCATTTTTTTTTTTAAATGTATACATAAATATTTACCACTTATCTCTATTCATTTTAAGAAGTGTCTATGTAAAGGCCTTGCATATCATATTTTTTGTTCATTAATATATTATTTTAATTTTTACATTATACTTTTGTTCATTGATGCACCTGAATTTGCTGTGCACTGTATTTATTTATTTATTATAATTGTTTTTTTTTTTACATTTATTTCTATATATTTGTAAGGAGTCGTGTGTCCATGTAAAGGCCTTGCTTTTTTTTTATTTAAAGATTGTTTATGCATTACTTATTACTGTATATATACTTATATATATATATATATACACTGTGAAATTTTTTTCTAAGTTGTAACTAAAACAAGAAAATACTATTTCTAGTACTTTTATAGTCTTTATACTTTTATGTTTAATTTAATGTTACTGAAACTTACTAGCAATTTCTGAGTGAACTTGTTTTTTAAAATCTTTTAAAATATCTAACAATATTCCTAGACTAACCATAGCTGATTGATGAGGGACGTAACATATAATCCTACACCAATTTTTGTTTTCCAGTGTATGAATGAGAGTACCACCGACCACTGAAATGCCACTTGTACAAACATTTATGTATATTTCAGTCTTTCCCCATTCAAGCAGGAGGACCTGTACTCGTATGAATGAATGCAAACAGCTGCCCGAGGGCGTTATGAATATGGGCCGACTAACCTTAAATAGACTTCAGCTGGACAAAACAACAGTCTCAATCATACGAGCGGCTTAGGAACGACTCACTTCACCTTTAACAGCTCAAACATCTCTGCTGCATTCAATAAAACTCATTAGTGATGTCCAGCATGGTTATTTTAAGCCGCTTGTCATGTTTACAGCATCTCTATGGATGTTTTTATATGATGACAGTACAAACCCAGCGGCCGGCTCTCATTATCACAGTCACTCCTGAAAAACAACCTCATACGGCTCTGAAATCAACATTCGGCTCAATTAACATGTTGAGATGAGATATCCAGGGAGCACTAGTTAGTGTGCGAGTGTCCCTGGTGCACGAGCAGCTTTCATTTAGCAGAAACAATGGCAACACTAATGGAACATGAGAGGCCTGAAACAAAGAGCACTTTACACACACACACACACATACAGCAGAGCGCGTGTGTTTGTGCTCCACTGATAAGCGTTTCTTTCAGTAGTGTGTGTGCTGATGTTGCTGAAGCAGCAGCTCGAGTTATTACACACACACACACACACACACACACTGCTGGTGTTTCATCAGTCATATCTAAATGCAGTTAAACACCAGAGTTTAGTCCATGAAAAATGAGCAGAAGGGCAAATTCAAGCCGCCGTGCGTGTGTGAGAGATTAATGTTATGAGAGGAAAGTCTTCCAGCTGTCTTCCAGCTTCATGATAAACACCTACACACTAGGGTTATTAGTTAACTAAAACTAAAACCACGCAAAAACAAACAAACAAAAAACCTGGGGAAAAAATGTTTACTGAAATAAAGTAAAATATTTTAAAATGTATTTTTAGTTCAGCTATTTTCCAAGGCAACATTTCTAAATTTTGTTTAGTTTAAATTGAAGTGCTAAAATAACTAAAACGGGGGGGGGGGGCGCACCCCTTTAGGGGGCTCTTATAGGAGGGATTATTTTTTTATTTGAGGGGGGAGTTAGTGTATTTTTTTAGACATATTTTTAAACAACAATCATCCAACCTAAATGTTTCCTCACCGAGTGTATTTATAATATATGATAAGTGCAAGCCAAATGTTTGTATATAATGATGTTCCTACTTTGCATGCTGTGTTAAGGAATTATATGTATAGTTTCATGTGTCGACTAAGTGATTCAAGAAATACAATTATAATGGCCTTAAATGATCCTACATTGAGTGACACAAGGTATTCCTCCCTGTTCTGGAAGCACTGGCATTCACGTGTGTATGTTTCTAAACAGTGCTTGTTATATGCAAATGTATGTTTGTATGCAATTTTCTTTCTCTCTCTCTTATTTTTATGATATGGACCTAAGGGTCTGAAATAAAGAAATAATAATAATAATATTTGTGTTTTACATTTTATAATGCTGATTCCTATTTATATTGTGAGGAAGATACTTAAAAATAACTTTGATTTCAAACTCGGAATTTAATTTATTTTAACTAAACCAGACAAGTATACAGTCAGTAATAAAATAAGAATAGATAAATGACAAGCAATGGCAGAAACAAATACAACTAAAATGAACTGTGCTTTAACTGTGCTTTTTCAGGTAGGTATAACAGTAATATTAAGGTACAGAAATACCACAGAAACTGAATAATCTATTTAACTTTAAAATAGCACTGGTTAGTCTTCAATGTGTAAATAAACATTAATGACAGACAGCAGCAGGTTTATTTAGGTTGCTGTCTCTTTAAGACCTCATGCACGGATCTAACGGTTACACGTAAGTTTTGTTTCTCAACTGTTTACATTCACTTAATAGCCTACATACGGTCAATGTTTAGTATAAATCGACTGTTTACGTGAATACTCTTCAAGACGTGCATTTTGACTTAATTTTGTAATTTGGCTCTTTACGCGCAATAAGGCGACTTCATTCTGTAGTCGCGTGCTCTCAGATGTGGCTCTATGCGCGAGTACTGAATTGAGCACTTGAACGTTTAAAATTGTAAGACTCAAAAGCACGTGCAAATGATACATTCGGCCATCTGTCCCGAGCGTCTTTACGCTGAAATATTTGCGGGAATTTCCTGAGTTACAAGAGCGGAAACTGCGGGAATGAGTAGAATTATATCAGACGTGCTCGTTTTCTCAGATGCTTGCAGAAAAAGGCTTCCCAAAACAAAGTTACTGGGTTAATCTTTTTCACGTTTCCTTGGTTGGTAGATGCACCGGGGACCTGATTATAGCACTTAAAACCTGGAAAAGTCAGATTTTCATGATATGTCACCTTTAAAGCAAAAGTGAAACTAGCAGCCTGTGTGAAATGCGCTAGGCTTTACGTGTCTCCCTCATTTCACACCAACACAAATGTGTGCACGCGTTGCACATGGTTTGCTTGCTTTATGAGTGTTTTGCATCATATCGCTTTGGAATATCAGTCTCAGCACGTTTCAGATGAAAAAAAAACGCGACTTATGTTTCAAGAAAATATGTTGTGATGACAGTACTGAGCCGCTGTAATGGAGCAGCTCTAATGCACCATTCAATTAAAGATGAAATACTGCTACTATACAGCAATAAAACCAACAGTGAAAATAACAAATGCTTGTACAACACATTTTAACAGGTATAATTAAGTGTGAAAATAACGGAAGGAAATCTGTTTGCTCAATGAAGCAGCTAACAAGATTCATATATAAATATATATATATTTGTATCTTTAACCAAAAAATTACAAATGCTATGAAAATACAGGTATCGTATAGGGGAGTGCAAAAAATAGAAGTATCGTATTGGACTCGTAAAAGTGGTATCGGTGCATCCCTAATTTTTTATATTTTAAAACATTTCCATAACTGGATCATTAGCAAAATGTTCTTAGAACATATTTTGCATATGAATCAGCTGTTTTCAACATTGATAATAACTGATTATAATAAAGAAGTTCAGCTTTGCATCACAGGAATAAATGACATTTTATAATATATTAAAATAGAAAACAGTTCATTTAAATTGTTGTAATAATATTTCACAATATTACTGTTTTTACTGTGCTTTTTTTTTTTATTAAAACCATTAAAGAAACTTATCTACATCTTACAAAAATCTTATATAATATATAATACAATATCTATATACTGTATATCTACATATATATATATATATATATATATGTGTGTGTGTGTGTGTGTATATGTATAAACACTGAATTTTTTATTATTTTGTCATCTGAAGTGTGTAAATTTAGTATCATTAGTAGTGAATAAATCACACGCTTCCCCTTTAAAATAATTCAGTCTGAACAACGGTATAAGATAGAACGCAGCTCTATTCTTTCTGACAAATACTCATTCATTTGGTGGCATTTAGCGGTCTGCTAATGTTATAATGTCTGAATGAGGATTTCAAAGCAATTTAGCGGGAGTGTCTGTCTCTCGGTGAATGTGTGTGTATTGATGCTCTCTCTCTCTCTTACGGTGGTCAGATCGATGGCTGTCCTCTAATCCAGCACACTGTTTACTGACACTAAAAGCCAAGAATTAACCTGCACTTGAACACATCAGAGACTCACAGAGACCCCAGAGACCCCTTGATGGACCGTGGATTGTCCGCAGGTTTGCATGTCGCCTCCCCGGGGATCTGTTCACACAGAGAGAAAGACATTAGTGAGTAAGGAAGACATTAACAGCCCTGAAACAGATGAGAGAGCGGTGAATATTCTCAATATATATCCCAGTTCTCAGAACATTCTGACAAGGTTCTCTCAACGTTATGAACAAACATCAATAGAATGTGATGTTAAACATCAATTCCAGAGTTATCTGGTCTTTAATATGTTCTGAACATATATTAACACAAAAACATTATTTATACATCATTTATGGAACATTGAAACATTTTAGTTGAATGTTCGTCTAACATTTTTTAAATGTTACTACTTGTTTCAGAACATTTAGAGAACATTCAAAAGTAACGTTCCCATAATGTTTGCAAAATGTTAAATTGGAATGTTCACATAACCAAGATTTTTTTTTTTAAACATTTCAAAAACTGGACATTTTGTACGTTTAGAGAACATTGAGAAATAACATTTTCATAACTTAATGGGATCGTTCGCAAAACGTTCTTAGAATATATTTTAGCTGTGATGTTATACAATACAAACTACAATAAAAGGGTGTTGCTAGGAGAGTTTTAGGAGGTTGCTAGGGTGTTGCTATGTCATTTCTAGGGTGGTTTGGGTGGTTGCTTACTGATCAGGTAAAAATCTTAAAAGGAGAGTTCATGGATAATTATTTTATCATTTACTCACTTGTTGCAAACTTTGAGTTTCTTTCTTCTGCTGAACACAAAAGAAGATATTCTGAAGAATGTTGCCGGTACCCATTGACTTCTATAGTATTTGTTTCCACACTATGGAAGTCAATGGCTACCGTCAACAGTCTGGTTACCGATATTCTTCAAAAAAATCTTTTTTTTTTTAGTTCAACAGCTGAAAGAAATTTATACTGGTTTGGAACAACGTGAGGGTGAGTAAATGATGACAGAATTTTCATTTTGGGTGAACTGTCCCTTTAAGTCTGATCACTTAGGCTGTACATTGTCAGATCACTATGAGCAGTAAGATTAAACAATGTTAGATGAACGTCCAACTAAAATGTTTCAGGAAAAACACGTTACATGAACACACACATGAATCAACACAAAAACATCATTCATATTTTTTTCTCCTTAAACGTTTTATTTGGATGTTTGTCTAACGTTTTTTAAATGTTACTACTTTCGTTCAGAGAACATTCAAAAGTAACTTTCCCATAATGTTTGAAAAATGATACAATGTAATATTCAGAACATTCAGAAATGTTTGTTTTCACAACTTAATGGGAACGTTATGAAAATGCTATACAAGCATATATAAGCAATAGAAAGTACAATATGAGGGTGCCAGGGTCTTCTAAGGTTGCTTACCGATCAGGTAGAAACGGTAAATCTATTAACACTTGCAATAGTGATGCTTGACATAGCATAAAAAATGCTAATAACTGTATTGTACGGTTATGCAACACTGTCTTACATGTCACACACTGGCAGAAAAACACAGTAGTAACAGGTCCCAAATTCCTCTCACTGATTTTTATTTGTCCTGATCCCCGGCTGGTCCCTTAGCCCCCAGTGAGAGTGACAGGCGGCTGATGGACAGTTCATTTAAACTGAGACAATCACACAATCACTCCGGGCTGTCTTTCTCTCTGCCTGTCTCCCATTCCTTCACATTTGCCTCTTTTCTCGGGCTGCAGACAAAGCTATCGCTGCGAGAGGAGCCGCGCTGATTGTGTACGCGTATTGTGTGCTGCTCCTTTTCTAAATGAGAGTGGAGGCTCTTCTAATAGCAGCTGTCAATTAAAACCCCCCTTCCCTGATCGGATTGTGGCGGTATAGATGTACATATATGCCGAGTGGACGGCATTAGCTTGACAGCAAGGGCTAAACTGGCATGTGAACTAATGCAGAAGATGCTAATTAAACACAGATTAAACAAACAGCAGTGTCTTCTACTAATCAAACTCTCGAGCACTTACTCTCCTCTCTCATTAAACAAACACAACACAACATTGTTAAAAAGAGACTGATAATGCTGAGGAACACCATGTGATTGCATCGCTTGGGCAGTTGCACGTTGTGCATGTCATGTATGAACATGCTTAACACGCAGTGAGGGATGCTACTGACGTGCACAACTACAGATATAAGGCAATTAACAACCAAAGCACAAACACAGATATTAATAAAGCTTCTGGTTACTCAGACACAGAAAGACAGTGAGTTTCCCCCCAGTAGATGTCAGTCTAATCTTCACATCTTCAAACACATTCACGCATGAAAACCCTCAAACACACCCCTTACAAAAAAGTACTGTGGTTGTACTACGGTAATTCTATGGTGCTTCAAAATACACCACAGTATTTAAATAGTACTATAATAAGGCACTTCAAAGAAGAGCATGGTTTCCAAAAACATCCCATTATATTCAAATGTTACATTCTTATGGTAATACTATGGTACTTTATTTATGGGACACCTGCATAAACACAATCAAAACATCAGCTGCTTTGATCTTTCTGAGTTAGTGCATTACTCAGTGCTGCACTTCAGTGAATGACACTAATAGTTGTGATCATGGTTTCTTTGTACATATACCAGGTTAATCAGCAGCATTTTTAATTACCCCTAAACTATATTGGAAATATCACCATGGTATATGAATATTCTTAAAGATTTAGTTCTGGTCCAGTCTGATACAGTTTCTGGTCCCCATTGATCTCCATAGTATTTTTGCTCCATACTATGGAAGTCAATGAGGACCAAAAACTGTCTGGTTACCAACATTCTTCAAAATATATTCTTTTATGTTCATCAGAAGAATAAAACTCATATAGGTTTGGGACAATTTTGAGGGTGAGTAAATGACAGAATTTTTATTTTTGGGTGAACTGTCCCTTTAATAAATATCTTAGCTTATAGGGAATGCTCTCAGAACGTTCTGGCAAGGTTATGAACCAGTGATGTTAATAGAACGTTCATTCAAAGTTATCTGGTCTTTAATCATGTTTATTAAACGTTGCTACTTGTTTCAGAACGTTCGGAGAACATTCAAAAGTAACGTTTCCATAATGTTTGCAAAATGATCAAATAGAATGTTCCCTTAAAGTTGGTATAACCAATAAAAAAACTGGACGTCTGAACGTTCAGAGAACATTCAGAAAAAATGTTTTTGTAATTTAATGGAAATGTATATCAAAGAGCCATTATACTACAATACTATGTTTTTATTTTTTTTGGACTCGTACCATAGTAAAACCATCAGTTTGGAGAAGTACTATAGCAAATGACAGTTTTTGGACGTGCACGCAGGCCATACCATGTTTTTTGATCATGTACCACAGTACTGCAAAGAATGTTACACATGGAGCGTAGCGGTAAATTTTCCGCTAAAAGGTTTTTGTGGTTTAGTGTGGCACGGATCTGTGAGGACGCATTGTGCGGTCACGGCACGTTCGAGCAAAAAGCTCAAATCTCGTTTAATCCTCACGCGCCGGGGCGCGTCAACACGGCGTCCGAAGATAGAATCGATCCATCGGCGCCGCCAGCAGCATCTGAAGCCGCGCTCAATCACACGACGCGCCAAATGCGTTCATACATCTGAAAGTCACATGCATCTAATCCAGTTAAAGCCCACGAGATTAACCAATGTGCCCATTTCCCGACTACAAAAGCCCGAGCCTGATGCATCACATCACATTTGCGCGTAAACACCGTCAACTGAGAGATATCGATGAACCTTTGACGCCTGTAAACTGAAGTGTGTTGATGATGTGAGAATGATGCTGTAAAGGGACCTCCTGCGTCTCCTCCCCTCCCTCCTGCTCTCCTACTCCTCATTTCCACTCCTCATTTCGCGTTCACCCACGAGAAGAGCTCCGACCGTCCAGCATCATGTCCTCAGACGTCCAGCTGCGTGACCAAACGGACCCGGACAGCAGCGACCCCGCGGGCGCCAGGAGCGACTGAGAGCAGGTAGGACACACTGTCCGTTTCTGCGTGCTATCTAGAAGATATTTCAGCCGATTTGTTACATCACGCACGAGCCAATGCTTTCATAAGCCAATAACTGCAAACAAATAAACGCGCGTCAAGGAGCGCACGTGAAACAAACACAAGGTTCACTCAGAAAAATGATCTTTAAAATGTCCCGCTGAGCCTGAAATCGATGGAAAGCACCAGGAGCCGCGGATCACTGTAGTTGTTTCTTGGATTGAGCTGTTGAACTTGACGCTCCATGGAGACTCCAAAAGCAACGCCGATTTAACGCGCTTTCCCCATCATAACTCACTCAAGCCAAGCGCGTAAGCAACTTTAAGACTTCACTCATCAGAGACCATTTAGACTATTTTCCGCAGATCCGAGCGCGCAACCTTAGAGCAGACCTGAGCTGGAAAACGGCTCACTCGGGCTCCGTTTGCGCGCAGACTAAAGCCGTAAACGGAATTTACGCACAAACCAAGTCGAAAAAAATTGGCTTCAATCTTTTTAATAACATTTGGGTATCAGATCAAACATTTGAGGGTTAAAAGAAACTGATTTGGCTGCATTCCTTGCCGTTTGAGCTGTGCGTAAAAGGTTTTTGCGCACTTGAGCGCGACATTTCATTTAAACACTGGACGGAATAATTATGTAACCTAGTTGGTCAGTTGCTTGTCATGCATCTGCCTTAAATAATGCACAAATATATGCACAGGTCGACTATTGTCAAATAAAGTGTCTTTATGTGCCACGACACTGATATATTGGGCACCGTCCCAATCCAATGTGTGTGAACTGATTTTCCAGCTGATGTGTAGACTGGCCTTCGTGGCGCGTGATTTGCTCTCCTGTTCACGGCTATATCCTCGTTAATTTCCTACTACAGACCTTTAACAGAAACAACACTCGTGTAAATGTCTCCAACTCAACAGAAATGTGGAAATCCGCAAGGCGAATTCTCTTTACGCGCTGTGTGCTGGATGGAGGATTTCCTTAATGCGCGTTTAATAAGTTTTGTTTCATTCTCCATACGAAGATCACACCATTATTTCGCTGTTCAGGTTCAGTCTGATGTTGCAGAGCTCTAAAGTGTTCGGAAATGAAAAGGACACGGTCACGTACAACCGTCCTGGCCTCTAATATTTTCCTTTAATGTTTGGGCAAGGATAAGCTGTTATGAATCAATAGAGTTTAATCAATAACTTGTGCTGGAAGTTTTCAGCTTAAGTCTCTGATTTATCTCCTCTGCTGCTCTGTGCATTGATCAGGAAGCGCGCGTGGAATCGATCAGGTCGACGCTCTCATCGATAATCAACGCGCGTCACGCGGCAGGTCGTCAGATCTGCTATTTTTTAACCTTTAAGTTTTAGCAAATATTTCATAGGCGAAAGAAAATAGACATCCACTCATAAGTGGGTATCGATTCCACTTGCTCATAACATGATTGATAATCGTTCAGTACACGCGCAGCACATTGATTATCAGTGGATTTGGCACTGATGGATTGATTGTTGCGCTGCTCAAGAGTCTCTCAGTAAAACATGCGCGAAAAGAGGAAACGAGAAATAAAATATCCAAATGCGCAAAGACGCAGAGGAACCAGACGCTGTACAGGTGAAATGTGCTGATCTGGAACAAGTGCGCAGTTGAAATGACGCGTTATTGACATTGAACAGGTTTCATGAGATGTTCTTCAAGCTGTTGAACGTTTCTCGCTCTTTTGGTTCGGCGCGTTCTGCCCGTTAGAGCGCGCGTTACATGCAGACGGGGGCTTTTAGGTACACTAAAAGAAAAAAACATTTACATGCTACAGTAAAGACTGCTAAGTGATCAAATTACGCTACCATATTTTTTTTTTTTTCATTTAACATACAGTAATATTTTTATATAAAATATTTCAGTAACATTCTACAGTGTGTACTAAAAATGTATATTTAGGCAATATGTGCAGTATACTTCTACTATATGTAAGAAATGCAAATCATTATCATTAATTCATGGCACATAAAAATGACCAATTCTCTCACATTTAGTTCTTTAAATTTAACAAGAGAATTGCAGTATGGCTTTTAGTCCATGTATGTGTGTCTGAGCTCATCTACATGCTAGTTTGTGCCTTAAAAACTGTCCAAAATATTGATGACTGGGAGATTTTCTTGTCCAATCACATGCTCTCTAGAATGAAACTGTCCTGCCCCCTGATGTCACGTGACACAGATCTAAGTAAGGCAGCTCAGGGACACTTACAGGCTCAGTCCACCTGGAGCAACATGAGTTTACGGCCCATCTCAGGTCGTCCGATGCGGTCAGCAATAAATACAAATAAACAGGGTCCAAAACAGGAAAATCTGATCACTCAAACCACATTTAGATACAATGCAATTCTTTACATAACTAAATAAATAATAAAATGGACAATAAACATTTGTGCATTAGCAACAGAAAGACAAATGACATAACAAACCTAACAGAATATTAAATGTCAATAATAAAAATAATTAGAAATATTTAAATTACATAAATATATAAACACATATAAAATATAATCACATATAAAATATTTCACCAATATGATAAACATTATAATAAAATATTTTACTATTAAAAACAATAGATATATTTATTATAACAAATTTATATTAAACATTTTATTATATTTTATACCTTGTAGCATTATAATACTATTCATTTATATTATAAGCATTATAATAAAATATTTAACCATTAAAAATATATGTTAAATACGTAAAAGGGATATTGTGTTGGTCAATGCTGTTGAAGTCCTAATGAAGGCCCGGCACTGCATTTCACCTGTCCGTCATTATACACCTTTTCATTTTATACATCTATTTTAAGGGTCTTCTGTGTTTGGCTGATGCTGGTGTTAAGCTGGTAAACAAAAGACGTAATGATCTCTGCTGTGTACACATCAACACTCAATAAAACACATCAGCTGCTGCACATGTGTCTCTATTCACTACAGTGCATTGTGTAAATCAGAGCGTCAAAGTCTTTCAGCTGCTGATGGACACAGAGAAGCACATGCTCACTCACGCTGACCTGTGTGTGTGTGTGTGTGTGTGTGTGTAATGTCAGGCATTCAGAGTTTAATGTCAGTGTGAGAGGATGCTTGACTGCAGACAGTGTTGTGGTGGTGTTTAATGGCAGCACGAGGGTGCTTAGGTGAATAATGTTTATGGAGTTGCAGTTGAAATCATTTAGAAGTGCTAACAGGACTGTAGAGACTGTGTCAGACTGACTGACAGCATCTCCTGCTAGACACACACACACACACACACACACACACACAGTGTCTGATCTGAACATCTGGGTTCAGTTGCATAAACACAGCCACTGTGTTAAGACTGTGTCTTAATAAGACCAACTAGTCTTACTTTTAGGATTCAAATTCGACCGATCTACTAAGTTATGACCAATCCTAAAGAAAATAAATCAGATGACTGACTTGTAAGCAGTTTATGCAAACAGTTTGAAAGTCATGTAATCATTTCTGAAAATCCTCGTCTGAAGTATTTAATGCATATGAATTTATTGAACTATAATTTGGAGACAAATTAGTTAAAAATGGCATGAAACAGAAGCTGCGACCATCTCTTCCTCCCTATTGTGACGTATATATCTGAGTGAAATGGCTTCTCGAATGAGAAAAATGCAGGGTGGGACTTGATTTTGTCCACTGGAAATTGACTGAATCGATTGGATCGTTGTCGTTTACTAATTGCTGTGATCTCATGCCGGTGCACACGTCATCAGAGAAGAGATTGCAAAGGTGGAAATTAATGTTTTTGACTGAAGTAGGGCTGTCACAATTCCTCGATTAAATTTGAGTCCTCGATTATAAAAAAAATCCTCGATTGCATTTTGCCCGTGTCGATTAACCGGCGAAATACCGGAGGTTCATCTTCTCTGGTTTAAGAAGCGCTCTTTTACTTTACCAATTACTTGAATACCAAAATAATCGTTAGTGAGTGTTCTTTTGAGTGTTCAGAGAACATTCAAAAGTAACGTTCCCATGACGTTCCAAAATTATAAAATGGAATGTTCCATTAATGTTTGAATAACCAAGAAAAAACGTTTTTAAAACATAACTCAATGTAAAACGTTCTTGAGATATATTTTTGCTAGCTGGCCTGCAGCGTTTAGTATCTCAAATTCTCTCTTAAGGAGATAGTTCACCCAAAAATAAAAACCCCATCATCATTTGCTCACCCTCATGTCGTTCCAAACCGGAGATACTTAACAGAACATCCCAGGTGCTCTTTTCCCTCCGACGAAAGTGACTGTGATGACAGAACATTCATTTTTGTCTGAACTACTCCTCTAATGATCCCACACACTCTCTCCTACATCTCATCAGCTTCACAGCAGGTTTGCAAAACCTCCGTCATTTGTTCCAAGGGAGACAAATGAAAAAGATATGCAAATGTACTTACTGTTTTCTGGACCCTGTAGAGCACAGCCCAGAGGGAAGTGTTATTGCTCAGATGTTGCTCTTGCGCAGCTTTGGAGACACAATGCCATTCTCAATCGCTTCATGTACCAACACTGTTTCTGATGTTTCTCCTGAGGACAAATAAAAACAGATACTAATAAGTTGTATAATATAAACCCTTAAAACCAGTGAGAAGCAGATTTGATGAGAAATGTTAGAGCTCAAATTAAGATCTGATGATGAGTTAATCTGAGCATAAATGGAGCTGGTAAACATAAAAATTGGCATCCAAAACTGTGGCTAGAGAAAATAGTGAAATAAAAATAGTGTTATTTTAGTGCCTTTGAGATACTACTTTAATTTTTATTAATATTTTGAATTAATGTATTTTTATAATGTATGTAAATGTATATATTTTAAAAAATTCAATTACATTTAAAAACATTTTTTTTTATTAGTTTAAAATTTTTTTTTTATATATTTGTATTCATTTTTATTTCAGTTTTAGTGCATCAACTAAATTAAAATGAGAAATGTTGCTTTGGAAACTTTTTATATTTTAGTATATACAGTATTAGTATAATATATATAACTATAATAACCCTACTTTAAAGGAGAGTTTTTTCTCAAGAGAAACATTAAAAAGCAGCAAAAGGCTCCATTTGCACTCAATTTAATCTCATTGCTTTCTTGGAGAAATAAGGAGAGATAATGAAGATCTCATTTGTGATTTTTGTTTTCTTATGGGAGCTTACAGTGTGTGACACTCACAATCTGACAGTAAAGGAGGATGATTATGCAGTTATTTTCCCACGAGCAGCGCAACCCCAGAACCAACAGGAGCAACACACACACACACACACACACACACTTCTTGACATTCAGAGTGGTTACACTCACTCCTCTCCCCCATGGGCGTCTGTCTTAAATGGCACACTCCGAGGTGGCGAGTGAGTGTGTGTGTGTGTGAGCAGTCAGTCTGTTGACACACTCTGGTGATCTCTCTGCTTGTGCGACACGGCGTGTTTGAAGGATTTTTCTACATTTCACATCTGTGCAAAACTCCAGAGGCACAAAACACTGTCAGACACGAGCTGATCTGACAGGACAGAGGAAACTGTGTGTGTGTGTTTACGGGGCCTGGAGGTTATTGTGCATCGGTGAAATAGCAGGGCACCCCAGGTGAGCTCTCCTTCTCGCTCTTGTTACGTTTACACTGTAAGGCTTAATACACAGAGATATGCATCCGCTTTTGTCCAATCTGTTAATATTCATTTAAAGGAGCAGTTCACTGAAAAAAGAAAATTCAAAATCGTTTACTCACACGCTCATGCGAGAGTTTCTTCAACAGGTGAATGGCAAACAGTCATGCCTGGATCTGATATAAAAGTATAATGAAAAATGGAATATATTGTACAATAGATCTGCATGAAAAACAGACTCAAATTTTACTTATTATTCACACATGATCTTACCAACTTTTAATATTTACCATTAGAATTAGGTAAACTCAGAATGATGAATTTTGCCTGATTTTTGTCATTGTCTAGAGATTTTTTTACTGAAACAAATAATAAAACTTAAATTAAATACATTTAAAAAACAACATATATATTTTTATTTTAATAGACTATAGAATAAATTTGTATTATTATTAATGAAACTAGCTACAGTTTTAACATTTCTAAAATAAACATCTAAATAAATCAATACAATATTAATGAAATAAAGTTGTTGTTATTGCAAATGTCTATAGAATAAATATATTATTATTATTATTATTATTAATGTAACTAGCTACAGCTTCAACATTTCTATAATAAACATAAATAAATCCATATGACATTAATCGAACAATCTGTTATTGCAAATGTCTAGAACACATTTGGATTATTATAAATGTAACTAACTACAACTTCAGCATTTGTATAACAAACATCTAAATAATCCATATAATATTACGCAACCTGATACAAGAGTAATGTTTGAAATTAAACACAAACAAATCTGCAATCTTCGTTTTTCTGCAGTTTACACACATGCAATGCTGTGGAAGATATCAGTGAAAACTTTAATAAAGCTTCTGTCTTTCATCCTCACGACTATGTTTAAACAAATTGAACACACTAGCATGGTAATTCAGTAAAATGCCGACACATAACCCAGAGTAAACACAGTGGGTGAAATACGAGAACATCATTCCAGTTCCTCCGAACTCTAATCAAATCTGAATTCACAGATCGCTTTTACAATGTGCAGAAGCTGCAGTGTGATTTAATTCACCGCGCACACTTCTATTCTCCGTCGGCCCGGATACATTATCCCTAACTAGTGCGCTTGCTGACGGCCGTCCCGACATCAG
The DNA here is from genome assembly GCF_001515625.1 of Sinocyclocheilus rhinocerous. Taxonomy (NCBI): domain Eukaryota; kingdom Metazoa; phylum Chordata; class Actinopteri; order Cypriniformes; family Cyprinidae; genus Sinocyclocheilus; species Sinocyclocheilus rhinocerous. Next base: position 426,248 of record NW_015646171.1, on the reverse strand, counting down.
AGGAGCGACATTTGGAAAGCGGCGGGATTCAGCCAGAATGTGTTTAGATTCAGAGACGCCTGTTTTACATTTTTACAGCCGCGGCGTATCCGTGAGGGAGGTTGAGAATGCAGGTTTTATTTATCTGGATTTCAGCGTTTGTCCTCTAGAAACAAAAATACTGAGCTTATCAAACTCAAGTTTCTTCAGCTGCCTTTAAACTGGATTATTGATATGCATGGAAGATCAAGCACACACACAGTTGCAATAAAGGTGTGTGAGAGATCAGTCGAGCTATAAAACTAGCAAATTGATCAATAAGACTGGCTTAAGACTAGGTTCCGGATCAAGGTTGGTTTAGTGTAGGTTTTAAGCTTGTGCGGTTAGACTGTCCACCCGGCATCAGTATTCATGGCCTGCGTTCATCCTTCATTTAAAGTGCATAAAGTGGGCTAAAAGCGCTGGACGCAACCCAACACAAGGTCATCAACCCAGTTTTCCAAATGCGTTTACAGCAATCAATACACACAAACCTCGCTCTCTCAGTCTCGTAGGTAGATCGTTTTGGCTCTGGCAGGATTCTTGAGTCTGGATATTAAGGCTTACTGTCCGTCTTCCAAACTAAATGAGATTCAGATATCTTTAGACCTGTAGCGCCAGGGCAGACTGTTCCAAAAACAGACAGTGACATGAAGAACAGGAGTGCAGTGTAATAATACACTTAAACACTGGGAACAGATATACAGCAACAAATGTACGCTCTCAAAACATATGCTAAACCTTTGGTTATGAGAATGAAGAGAAATCTTCCAAACTATGGCATTAAGGCGAGGCACTAAGCAGATAAAGATGATTTTACTATCTATTAATTTGAATATCTAAAGGGCTGGTCACACTTCACTTTTTGTTCCATTGACTTCCATTCATTTGCAAGCTCATGTGAATTTATTTGCATTACAAAGTCCAAGTTTGGTGAACTCTTGCCTTGCAAATTTGTATAAAGAAGACCAATAGAAGATTGATATGTCAAGTTGTGACCTTTTAGCTGAATTTAAAAAATGCAAACTAAATCTAAACAACTTTAACTTACTGAGAAAAGAAGAAAGTTTACATCAATGCCGCCCTTGTGGCAAAGCTAAAAATTGAGCTTCTATTTCCAGATGCACTTGTATTTACGTGGAGTATTATGAGATATGATCAATACACTCGAAATCATCAGCACACACTCAGAACTATACAAACGAACAGCTGTTGGCGTGTCTGGATGCAGGTGAAGCAGCAGGAAACAGATGGACTCGTGTGTCTGAGTGGCTCGACAGGACGGCAGAACCTCCTGAGACACAAACACAGAAACATTTAGATTCCTCACACACTCCTCTGTTCTAATTACACAAGCCTTCTGATGCGCTTCTCCAGAGCCTCTTTCCAATTATCTATCTGCTAGAGATTCATCTCTTTCCATTTCTCCCTCCGTCTATTACACCTCCACACATTCACTCACTCATTTCCTCCACTGCCTCATTACGGACGGAGAGCTGCTGACGCTTCCACTGAAGCTTCCATTGAACTTAGTATGTTACCTGTAAAAAAAGGTGATAATGACAAATGTGTGTGAGAGTGAATAGAGCTCAAATCAATTCAGTTCACTGTACCTGAACACACTTTAAAGGAACATGCCATTTCCGCAGCTTTGTTGTTCCAATCCTATGTGACTTTCGGGGAACACATAAAGAGATGTTTAGATTAATCTCAAGTGTCTTTCCATGCAGTGAAAGACTAATGCAGTTGAGCTCCCAAAATGAGAAGAAAAGCACCTTAGTGACTATATTTCAAGTCAAATGAAAGCTTTATGCAAGGAACCCAACAGGGGTTGATGTCTGTAGTGTTGAATGCCATTGGTTTTTGTGTCACGTGACCTTTGCGATGCTGTAAGTTTGGCTTTGGAAGACTTGAAATATAGTGCACAAGTTGTATGGAAAACACACACAAAAAATAATTTTCCTAATTACTATTTTTGTCTTTTCTGGTACAAACAGCTAAACATTCTTAAACCGAGATACATTCACTTAAAAAATGTAAAATGACTAAGTCATTAAGTCTTGTTTTCTGAAAAATGCATCAAAATTAAGTTTATACTTAAAACAAGAAATAATATATAAATAAATATCTGTCCATGGAGCAGAAAAATAAACTTATGCACTTCAAGTGCTCATGCAAATTGTCAACAAATGCTTTTTTCACTCAAAAACTGAAGTGCATACGCTCAGATCAATGAGGCCTACAATGAAACCATTAAAAAAATTAAAAATAAAAACCTGTGCTAACAGAAAGAAAACAAGTTAACAAAAAGATTGAATCTAAGATTTGGTGGCAATATAGCATATTGAGAGATTTACAAGCAATTTTTGACTGGGAACACCAAATTAAGTAAAGGATTTTCAGCACAGCAAATGGGTTAATTAGTATTTTTGTCTCATTTTGTAATTTGTTTTTGTCTTTTCTAGTTAAAATAGTTAAACATTCTTAAATCATGATATATTTTTACTTAAAAGTGAATTGAACATACACAATGACTTCAAATAATAAGTCTGAAAAATGTCAAAATGAATTGAGTTAATACTTAAAACAAGAAAAAAATATCAGTCCATGGGGTAAAAATTTTAACTTAACTCAAAGGGAAAGCAGGTTCATTTAAACTTAATTTTGATATAATTATAGATACTGTAATTATGTATGAATACAGATAATTATCTTTTTTATCAGAAAACAAGACTTAATATCTTAAGTCATTTCGCTTATCAAGTAAATGCACCTTGATTTAAGAGTGTTTATTTATTTGTAGTTGAAAAGATAAAAACAATGCACAAAATCAGACAAAAATACTAAGCAGTGCATATTCACTGCATCTTTTTAGACAGGTTGTGATCATTGTAACATTCTTTAAAATTCCTCCATTTGTGTAGAAAAGGCTAGTGTATTTGTGAATGTGAAGTATTGGAAGTGGATTTACAACAAGAAAGTGTCTTGCACTCAGCTGCTCAGTGTTTGCTCTTCAGTGCATTAACCGAGACGCCTGGCTTCAGTACAACAGAGAAAAACAAAATCTCTGAACTGCTTGGGGAGACGCCAGGGGCAGCAGATTATTCCTGTAACCACACTACTGAAAAAAACAGGAAAGGGCCGAGGATTGAACCTTGAGGGCCCCCACACCCGGAGGAGATTCCTTTTATCGTCAGGTTTTATTACATGTTTTCTGTACAAACATCATGACCCACTCAATAACTCATGAGCGACCAGATGAAATGATAACGGCAAGCTAGCTTTGGTTAGAAACAATATTCTTCACAACCAAACATGGCTCAAATATGGAGCAACAGCAAAGACTCGCCCTGGAGACAAAACGATCAGTCCCACAACAACTGAAGTTTGTGTTTGCTGAGGACATTAAAAGGAAAAATTGCCTTTCCTTTTCTCTGAACGGACCTTGTGTACTAAGACGAAGATATATATATATATATATATATGTATGAGAGGCTCTTAAAAACCAGCATCGATCCGGCAGAGACCCAGTTTTCCACAAAGCAAGAATCTGCCTGTTCTGATTACCGGTTCAGTCCGGAGAGCAGGTACGGAGTGGTTTTGACTGAGAGTTTATTCCTGAGAGCTCGGCGCTGTCGCACTCAGAACCGGTCCTGGCATTTACATCTCCAGACAGCAGAACATCGCCTGAAAGTACCACTTCCAGTCTGGAGCTCGTGGAAAAACAACCTCGTTATTCTAGCGGCTCATTTCAGGTGGAGCATCAGCACTGTCTGTACTGAATCAGAACAGGGTCATTATCAGCATATAAAACTTATGATTTCACATTTACATTAAATAATCAGAGCAAACCCACAAATGTATTCAAACACAAGAGAAAATCTAATCTAATTATATATTTATATTAATTATAACAATTATATATGTGACCCTTGATCACAAAAGCAGTCTTAAGTCGCTGGGGTATATTTGTAGCAATAGCCAAAAATACATTGTATGGGTCAAAATTATAGATTTTTCTTTTATGCCAAAAATCATTAGGATATTAAGTAAAGATCATTTTCCATGAAGATATTTTGTAAATTTCCTACTGTAAATATATTAAAACTTAATTTTTGATTAGTAATATATGCATTGCTAAGAACTTCATTTGAACAACTTTAAAGATGATTTTCTCAATATTTAGATTTTTTAGCACCCTCAGATTCCAGATTTTCAAATAATTGTATCT
>NW_015646171.1:415878-421972 GCF_001515625.1 Sinocyclocheilus rhinocerous | reverse complement strand
TCTCGGCCAAATATTGTCCTATCCTAACAAACCATACATCAATGGAAAGCTTATTTATTCAGCTTTCAGATGAAGTATAAATCTCAATTTCGAAAAATTTACACTTAAGGCTGGTTTTGTGGTCCAGGGTCACATATTTATAAAAATTATATTAATAATATAATTCTAGATTTTATATTGTTAATAATATATATAATTATATATTCTAATGAAAGAATAAGATTCAGTTTCACTATAAGATCAATCTTATAGTCATTTCAGTATGTTGTTTTACTGTATTCCACAAATAATTTATGATTATTACATATTTTACATTACATACAAAATCTCAAACTTACATTTGTCTTCAAATGTCTAAACAGGCGAATCTTACGAAATATACAGTATTATTCTCAATAATTTTCTCTCTGTTCTGATTTTATATCTCACAATTTAGTCTACAGATCTCAGAATTGCGAGATGTTAATTATAAATTCTGAAAAGAAAAGTCAGAATTGTGAGATATAAAGTCACAGTTGTGAGGGAAAAAAGTCAGAATTGTGAGATTAAAAAGTCATAATTATCTTTGTATTTTTTTATTCTGGCAGTTACCAAAAAAAGGGCACACCACCCAAAAAAAAAAAAAAAAAACAGAAATAAGAAATTATATTTTATACAAAGAAAATTAAGCGTATATTAGGACCTGCTTTGTGTCAATTAAACACATTTACTGTGCCATGAAAATCAAATTACTGTAATAATATGTGAAAACAGTATTTTTAAATTATCAATTATTTATTTGTTTTACTGCGTTTTAATTTATGCTAATTTAAAACATGTGTATTGCAGTATTTTTATTGTAATATAGAGAAGAAAATAATGTATTATAGTAATTAAAATCAGCACTGATAATAACAGGAATTACAAAAAAAAATTTGAAAAAGGAAACTAAACAAAATAAAACATTTGGATGAATTACAGTAATTTGACTTCCGCTGTGACATTATTTTCATGACAATTAAACACATTTACCCCAAAATTCACATTACTGTAATGTGAAAACAATATTTTTTAAATTATTAATTATTTAATATAGCTGAGAAAATAACATATTACATTAATTAAAATCACCATTGACAATAAAAATTTAAATTAAAAGGGAGAACTGAAAATAAAACACTTGGATGCAAATGTTGGGGACAATGTGCTTAAATGTAATTAAATGCACACAAAAAAAAATCTACGTACATAACCCATTTCTCTATTTACTACAGAAATTCAAATGAGAGAATCGGTGAAAAAAGAAAGAGCATATTTAACATCAGATATTTGGACATTTCAGCAGCTCAATTCGCTTCAGAGGAGAGAACCTGTCAAAACATTTCATTATGAATATGAAATTATAGAAATAACTGCTGCTTCAATATCATAACCTCATTTCCAGCTCTCTCTCTCTTTTTCTTTTCTCTTCGTGTCGCTGAGATCATATATATATATATTTATATATGTGTGTGTGTGTGTTTCTGTGGATGTATGAACGTATGCATGTTTGACATCAAACTTCAGCCTTGAGGTCATCTATATATTCTATGCATGTTGAAAATTTGCATACAGTGTCCGTAATACAGCAATATTATGAGTATTCTGCCTTGCATCTGTGTCGTGCTGATGATGACCTTGTCTTTGGATCTTAGATTTGACATTGATGTGTGTGTGTGTGTGTGTGTGTCTGTGTGTGTTCACACTCCACCATCACTCAACAATCAGCCAACCATAACCATAAAGCTGACAGCAGAGTGGTAGGGAACGCGTTGGCTGCTCTGGAAGCGTGTTTTGGAGTATGTGTGAGATATTCCCGCTGCTTTTCCCCCTCTCATCTCTGACAGGCAGGAAAGGGCTATCGGTCACACATGTGTCCGGTGGCTTTGAAGTGTTTTCATGGCTTCATCGCCGTGATTTTCCCCTAGAGAGCGAGACCGAGCAGGTTCGCAGCACCTCTGCCAAGAGCATCGGCCTCGAATCACGCCGTATTCCTGGCGGAGAGCTTTCTGCTGATTTTAAAGTGTGCCGTTATTAACCCACAACATCTGTACCGCTAAGAGACTTTAATCGAACCTTAAAAGCCTGATTAAAATTTTAACTGTACAATGTTTTGTTTTTTTTTCCAAGTAGAAAGTCAACATGAAATGGCATTGGCAACCTATTTTACTTATGTAATGTGACATACATCATAATAAAACAGGAAATTCAATGTGATTAAAATGTAGGGCAGGACTTTACATTTACATTTAGTCATTTAGCAGACGCTTTTATCCAAAGCGACTTACAAATGAGAACAATAGAAGCAATCAAACCAACAAAAGAGCAGTAATATATGTAAGTGCTGTGACAAGTCTCGGTTAGCCTGACTTTATCCATGGGGAACTGATTGGAAGAGTGTTTCATGGCGGAAATGAACGAATGTCTGCTGAAACAATGACTACATGATTAATCTCATGCAATAGTTCCAGCTCAAAATATAAATGTTGCATTGTGAAATTATTATTCTCATAACAACTAAGCAAAATTTTTTATTTAAATTAAAAAGTATGCAAACATCTTGGGAGTATTTACTGTACTGCTCTCAATAAATACATACATAAATAAACAGAGTCACCACTGAGAATAAGAGGGATTTCAAACAATCTTGTAAAAGTAAAATGTGCATATGCATTACAATAACATATAATTAGGGAGAAATTAGCTTAAATGTCATTAAAATAAACTCACAATCCAAAAAAAGTAATGCGTCTTCATTTTCTGTATGAAATGAAATATAATTATTTTCATAACAAGCAAAAAAAAACTGTTTTTGAAAAAAGTATTTAAATTGAACACTAGTATTACAAATAAATTAAAAATGAATAAATTTAGTATAAATAAATAAAAGATAATTAATAAAAAAAAATTTTAAATAGTCACCATTGAGAATAATGAATTGTATTTATTAGAAATTGTATTTGCAAAAATTGAAAAAAATTTTTTTTGAACACTAGTATTATAAATAAATTACAATACATTATAAATTAATACATTTATTTTATTTTAATTTTAAAAAATGAATAGTCACCATTGAGAATAATGGGAATTAAGAATTTTTTTTTTTTAAAGTAAAATGTCCAGATGCATTACAATAATGAGAATTTGGGGGAAATTAGCTTAAATGTCATTAAAATAAACTCTCAGCACAAAATAGGCTTCATTTTGAGTATGTAATGAAATTAAACAAATTCTTATTCTTTCCTTTTGATTTTAGAGTGAAATGTGACTTGGACGTCTTGTAATGAGATTCACCCAAATAGTTATTTGACTGCTGCTTATCATTATTATCGCAAAGGGGGGAAAAAAAGAGTTCATAATGAATATAATAAAGACATTTCATTTTTTTTTATTTTAGAAGACTTAAAAAATGTTCAACAAGACCAGGAAAGTAAATAGGGTCAATTTAGATGTCATGTTGACTTGAAATGATTGTCACATCAGCTATAATGAGGTCTGACGCGGTAAATCACACACACTCCTCTCGAAAACTTTGAAGATTTATGTGAGAGTGTGTGTGTGTGTGTGTGTGTGTGTGTGTGTGAGACAACGCTTCGACTGTGGCGTTTGACTGAGAATGTCTGCTCTGCGTTTCGATGGCAGCCCCAGTGCATGCTGGGATTGATTGAGCTGTCCCGGCGCCCCCCCAAACCTGTCAGCCGCTGGAGTTATGACATCATCAGGCCCCTCATAAGGCTCTCCATTGTTTTGAAATGAAAGAACATCAATTTCCTGCCCAGTGAAGCCTACAGGATGATTTGTGGCTGCTATTATCCTGCCAGAGTGTGGCGAGAGCGCAAAAATACAGACTCTGAGAGAGATAAGGAGAGATGAGGAAAGTTCCCGTCCTATTCTCCGTCTAATCACCTGAGACGGGTAACACCGCTGCATATCTGCGACATCCGCATAAGCAGAGGCCCCTAAAGCAATTTAGACTCATAAGACACTTAATAATGAAAATTCTGTCATACTCACTCAAACCGTATTGACTTCCTCTCTTCTGTGGACTACAAAAACCAGCGAGTTGCAGAGTCAGTGCTTATTCATAATGGAGACGGACGCTGTCGAGCTCTGAAAAGAATAAAAAACACCATAAGAATATAATTTAAAAAATTATATATATAGCTGCATTTATTCAATCAAAAATACAAAAATGTGTAAAAATTGTGAAATATTATTACTACTTAAAATAGCTGTTTTCTATTTAAATATCTGTTCAAATATAATTTATTCCTGTGATTAAAGCTGTATTTTCAGCATCATTACTCCAGTCTTCAGTGTCACATGATCTTCAGAAATCATTCTAATATGCTGATTTGCTGCTCAATAAACATTTCTGATTATTATCAATGTTGAAAACAGTTGTGCTGCACAATATTTTTGTGGAAACCGTGATAAACTACCATTCGAATGTTTGGGGTAAGTCAAATTTTAAAAAATGTATATAATATGTTTATTCAGCAAGGACACATTCAATCGATCAATAGTGTATATCTGTATATATAAAAGTATTACATCATGTTAAAGTGCATTTAAGATGCAGATGGTTGACCAGTCACATATACAGAAGATGCTCTAGATTTCATATGAACAGCCGTTTTTCCAATTATTTTCCATTCTACTGTAGCCAGGATTGACATCAATATCAAACCTGGCTGAAGCACCATATTTGACCCAAATGGGATTTGACAACAGCGGAGGGGAGGATTTTAATCAAATAATGACTTGAATGTTGGTGTTTTCTTCACACAAAGTACTTTTTTAACTTCTGGAGACTTAAAAATAAAGCTTCTGAATCATATAGATCACTTTCATTTGTCATTTTTGGATCTTGACAGCCCAATATACAAAAACTTTACACTGTACTTTGTGCAATATCTCCTCTTTCCACAGAGGAAAGTCAGTCATGCAGTTTTGGAATGACATGAGGGGGAGAAAATGATGGCAGAATGTCATTTTTGGTTGAAGTGTCCAAATATTTCTGGGTGCATTGTACCTAAACACCCACCTAGCTCTCAAACGGGCAGCGACTGTCTATCCGTGTTTCTCGACGGGCTTTAATCTATCAGCGCACCTTAGAAAGTGCTGAACGAGGCGGAAAGTTTCATCAGGGAAGTTGCTGTCTTGGTGATACAGTGAGATCAGCTTTTCATACCATAATGAGAATTTCACTTTTTCAAAGGCACAGCCGTAAACTTTCACCCAGAGATTCACACAACACACACACTCCGCCATGCATCGGCACACAATGTTCTCTAAAGAGCTCGTGCTTATATTAAGAGTGCACTTTCGTGGACGTTCGGTGTTCTCGGGGCAGACTGGAGCCGTCACACAGCGTGAGGCCGGACAATAGCGCAAGTTATCAGAAAGACGCACATGAGTCTCCCGCCCAGTGCTGATAAACGCGCAGCACGCAGGATTAATCCCGCCGCAGACACGCAACACGGCTCGAGAATCCGCTGTTTTGTTTGCTGGTCACTGCTGCTCCCTGCATACTGATGGGATATTGTTGTCTAGTTGATTAATTCGGAGGAAGTGACGAATCAGCCGCTTCTGTGCGCATGAGAGCATGTCACTGTGTTCTCTAGGGCTGGGTAAAAAATATCAATATCTCGATTTTAATCGATTCTCATTTTTACGGAACGATATCGATTCTTAAATCCCAAGAATCGATTATTCTAGCCTGTTTTCAGTTAATGGACGGAACATTGAAGGGCACCTCCCATACAATAAATCGCAATAAGCATTGTGCTTTGGTACTTTTAACATGAAACAAAGTCTCAGATTTCAAATTCTGTCCATTGTATTGCAGTATTCAGACAATAAATGCCGTTTTGGCGCTGTTTAATGTGGAGTGATCGCTGAACTGATCATTTCCTCCGCTTTATTACTAGTTATAGCACAAAATAAACATGACTAAACATCCGAAGGTAAGTTAAAAGAAAGAGTACAACTTTACAATCCGTATCCTGTCTCAAATAATCACTCAATCAGTGTTTCAGCCGCGCAAAGACATCAATATAACGGCTTGTAAACT
>NW_015646171.1:404306-415791 GCF_001515625.1 Sinocyclocheilus rhinocerous | reverse complement strand
ATTTACCTCAGAAAAAACATATTTGGTGACCATAAACTCATTAGTAAGCTAGAAAAATAAACTGTAGTGAGGGGCATTTTGCTAAATGTATGCACCATATAACATATACATTATAATTTTTACTGTTCTTCAATGTTTAATTTATGTTTGAATAAATCCATCAAGTTTTTATGACAGCCACCATTTAAATGTTTATATGAAGAAAAAAAAAAAATAATTGAAGTTGGAAGAAATTTCCAGACAGTTCATATGTTATTTGTTTGCATAATTCTGGGTTTCGGTTGAGTCTAGGTTATTAATCAATGAAAATTATACCTTATTATTATAAATATTTAATGTTTTATTAATTTTGCACTGATAATCCGTGCATTTTGGACAGGAAATTAAGGCTCTGAAACATTTCAAACAAGTACATAAGTGTGAGTGCTTGGCAAGAACATTGCAAATGTGTTAATAACTAAATTAGTTTTTTCGTTTCTTCTTACTATGTAATATTTCTGTGGAAACCCTGAAACATTTTTTTTCAGGATTCTTTGATGAATAGAAAGTTCAAAAGAACAGCGTTTATTTGAAATAGAAATCTTAGCATTATAAATGCCTTTACTGTCACTTTTGATCAATTTGAACTATCCTTCATGAATAAAATAAATTGTTTTTTTTGTTTTTTTTTAATCTAAATTTTTTTTTAATTTTTGAATGGAAGTACATGACACTTTCCACAAAAATATTCGCAGCACAACTGTTTTCAACATTGATAATAATCAGAAATGTTTCTTGAGCAGCAGATCAGTATATTAGAATGATTTCTGAAGATCATGTGACACTGAAGACTGGAGTAATGATGCTGAAAATTCAGCTGCGCATCACAGGAATAAATTACAGTTTAACAGATATTCACATAGAAAACAGTTATTTTAAATTGTAATAATATTTCACTATTTTACTGTATTTTTTATGAAATAAATGCAGCCTTGGAGAGCAAAACCGGTTTCTTTTGTTTACAGTTTAACTAACTTTAACTTACTCAGCAAGACGCTTTTTCAAACTGCTGCTCCACTGTGACAGTAGTTGATCTGAAAGAAAAAATTGACAACGGAAAAACAAAATATAAAAAATTTATGCAAATGCTTGCAAATGTATGGCAATGTTAAGAATGCATTAGGTCATGAAATATGCATATACAGTATCAGAATAACGCAAATTACACTTGCACAGCTAGAAACATCTGTGCTCACTTACAAAGTATATTTCGGGCCAAAAGGCAGTGTGCAATTTTGTATTGGGTTCAGTCTTGAAATCTCGTGTCAGGTCACAGGTCTCATTAATAGGCAGATCTCTACTCAGGACTAACTCTGAATCACAGACACAATAAACTTCCCAAATATTGCACAATAAGCACAATAATCAGAGATGTCAGACAGCAGCTTTAATCTGTCATCTCTTCTGGCTGTTAGTGTGCAGGGTCGTGCGTTGACTTTTAATTTTAGGATAATGTGGCAGCACATTAGAATCTCGTTAATGCTCCAAAAAAACATACGAAAACATTGTCACACTCGGGATTGAAAAATCTTTTGATATAAAAGCTTCTGCTAAAACACTTTAAATCAGTTCTGCAGACAAACTGTGCCTAAATTTTATTTGAAACAATCGTAATTGCCGTATACGGAAGGAAAGCATCTGCAGCGTACCAGTTCTTCCTTAAATAGTGTTTAAAAATATCCCAGGATGCACCTGATGAAGTTGGTTGAGAAATGTCAAGCACGAGCAGCGCTGGAATCTAGACAAAAAAGCAGCTCAAATATAATAAAGTTTTCATTTGTATTACATATTTTGATCACTACATCACTCCCACACCAGTATTATTTTAGTATTTAGAAACTATTACAGTTTTTATTCATATTTTGAATTAGTTTTTTATTTTTTTGTATTTTATATTATTTAATTTTAGTTTTAGTTATTTTGTTGTGTGCCTTTGTAGTTTTTTTTTATGTCTATATAGTTTATATTTTATTTCAGTTTTAGATATTTTAGAACATGTTTTTTATAAAAAATTTTATGGTAATGTGTATTTTTCAGTTTCATTTTAATTAAAGTTTTAATAGTTTTGTTGTGTATTTTTGGCATTTTTATTAGTTCTTTTTAAATATGCCTATATTGTTTTTTATTACATATATTTCAGTTTTAGCTATGTTATTTTAGCACATCAAGTTACACTTAATGAAAATGAGAAACAGCTGATTTTTTTTAAATTGTTTTACTTTATTTCAGTTAACATTTATTTACAAAAATGTTTTCTACATATTTTTTGTTTTAGTTAACTACAGTATAATAACCCTGTGCCAGATTTCTATTTGTGCTATTTCAGAATTAACATTTTAATACGATTCAAAAATGTACTAGTGTAACTCAACATATAACAGAGACATTAAACTGAACAACAGACATTGTAACAGACCACACATTCTCAATGAGCGTTTAGACGTGCCGTTGTATTTGTTCGTCTGTTCATATGAACAGAGCTGTTTGTTGCGGGTTAAATAGAAGGTCATTTCCTAGTGCTAACCTCTGGTTAACCCACATTTCTGCTCCGCGTCTATCTGGGATCTTCCCTGCTGCGGAAAGTCTTGCAGGAGAAAATTAAATTTTAAAGGGCTGCTCCCTGCAAATCTTTCATTGTTGATTTAATTATGTCTCGCAGAGCAATCCCTCGACCCCGACCTCACTCTCAAACACACACACACACACACAAGCTGAGCCACTGGAGACCAGTCAAGGTTCCTCTAGCTGTAGTCTGACAATAGTGACACAATCATTCGGTTTCTTCATTATTTATAACGATAAAGTCTTCATGTCATGGGAAACAGATTTCCAACAAAGAGTTCATTCTACTAAGGGAAACATTTCGTAACTCCAGTGCTCAAAACCTCCTCTCCAGCTCTAAATGAGCATTTATTGAAACTAAACAGCAAAAAAATTCATTCTGAACATTTTAAAGAAATCTGCACTACCGGCCAACAGTTTGAAATATTAGGATTGGGATCTTCCCTGCTGCGGAAAGTCTTGCAGGAGAAAATTAAATTTTAAAGGGCTGCTCCCTGCAAATCTTTCATTGTTGATTTAATTATGTCTCGCAGAGCAATCCCTCAACCCTGACCTCACTCTCAAACACACACACACACACACAAGCTGAGCCACTGGAGACCAGTCAAGGTTCCTCTAGCTGTAGTCTGACAATAGTGACACAATCATTCGGTTTCTTCATTATTTATTTATTCAGCTTCAGATGATGTATAAATCTCAATTTTGAAAAATTTACACTTATGACTGGTTTTGTGCTCCAGGGTCACATATGTTGATTTGCTGCTCAAGAAACATTTCTGATTATTATCAATGTTTAAAAAAAACAAACAGAAAACAGTTATTTTTAAATTATAATAATATTGACCAATATTACTGTCTTCACTGCATTTTTGATCAAATAAATGCAGCCTTGGTGAGCAGAAGACTTCTTTCAACAACATTAAAAGCTCTTTAATTATTAAAAAAATCCCTTATGTCGCTCCAAATCTATAGGACGATGTTCATGCTCATGCTTTGTGTGACAAACTGACCATAAGCTGTTCAATAATTATCTTTCTGAGCTCTCAATTCTCACTCTTGACATCAAGGATGCCAAATCTCTCCTAACTAAACCGGAGGCACAAATGTGATTTGGGTGAACTGTCCTTTAACCAGTTCCTGTGCGGAGAAGCATTAGCTCTGTCACGGGCAGATGTCAAGGACTTCAGGCTATCATTTAGACTAATATCTGTCTAAATGGGTTTCATGGTCAAGTGAAGAGTTTCCATCTTTATTTATCACCACTCGCCCAAGCAATGGCGTCATTAAGCAGCATGCAATATCACCATACAGAGTGTCTCTAAGGTTTCTACTGAGGTAAAGGGTCTCGCTCAAGGCTACAGTGGCAATTGTTCATGGCTCGCCGCTCACGGGGTCAAACCATCAGCCTTCTGGTTACCAGCGCTGAGGTTTAACCATTACACCGCATCCCATAACCTGGCCCAGAGCAGATGTTGCCATGGTGATGCCCTGCACTGAAAACTGCGCCACTGTTGTGACATGCAAAATGCTAATGAAGACTAAAGTCACCTCATTAACCCGCAAATGTTCCCGCGCTGAAAACAAGACAATGGTTTTCTTAGCAAGCCACTTGGGCGGCATAATGGAATAATGGATCAAAGGATGACTTTTGTTCTTTTTTTTTTAAATAAAAACATTCAAATGTACTAGAGTATTTGATATTTTATAACATTCGCAACACAAAAAAACTCCCCAGTCCATACAGAACATCAACCTAGAGCTCATTAGCATATGACGCACACATTTGCATATCAAGAACTATTGCATATTCAGCCACTTGACCCGCAAGGATGAACTATGCTGAAACAGGTTAGATATGAATAAAAGGGCTTATTTGCATATGGAACTATTAAAGGTACAGCAGCAAAAACAGTCTGTTTAATTAAAGGGAAATTTGGTCATCATTTATCACCCTCATGTTGTTCCAAACCTGTATGAGATTCTTTCTCCTGTGATAAATTAAGTCTAAGGTAAGTCTGTAAGAAGTTAAATTCTTCTGTTGAACACAAAAATTTGAAGAATTTTGGTAACCAGACAGTTGACGGTAGCCATTGAGTTTCATAGAATGTAAAAAAAAATACTATGGAAGTCTACCGTCAACTGTTTGATTACAAAACATTCTTCAAAATATCTTCTTTTGTGTTCAACAGAAGAATTTAACTCATACAGGTTTGGATAAACTTTAAATTATTTGGTGAACTATCCCTTTAATTCATGCACTGTAAAAATTATTATTTTTTAAAGATTATTGGAGTACGTTTTACCGTAAAATACTACTTCAGTTTGTCTACCACAAAATGTCATGTTTAATTCAATGTTTTACTTGCCATTTGTGTAATTGTTTAGGGAAATTACTAGCAATATCTGAATGTAAATTGTTTATACACCAATTTTTTTTCAGTGTTATTCGTGTTAATGCATTGAATTCTAGGGCTCAAAATATAAGCCTATTTTAATGTGCAGAATATAGGTCTTTTACATTTATTTTGAAAGATGAAGCTCGCGTTTATGGTAAGGGGCGTTACATTTCCGTCGCGTGCTTGTGGTGTTCGGTCAATCACAATGCACTGGGTTAGCTGGCCAATCAGAGCAGACTGTGCTTGTCGGAAGGAGGGACTTTGTAGAAAACAAAGCGTTTGAGAGAGGCGGGGCATATAGGACCTACAATAATGTACAGTATTTGAAAAATAATGTGTTTTTTGAACATTAAAGCATGTCAACATATTCTGTTACACCAAATACACCAAATAATGATCTTTAAAAAAGCATCATATAACCCCTTTAAGCAACACAAACTCTGACGTGGTTAGACGGACCGCTGATTATTATATACACGTCAGGTGGGGAAACCGAATGACCTCTGACGATTCTTTCATGTGAGTGATGAGAATATTCCTGTTTAATTATTCCAGGCATTGCATTGACTTCCTCACCTCTCCATACGAGCCGCTCCTCAAGAGTAAAGTCAAGGAGGGCAGTTTTAATTGAGTGATACAATGGGCTGTATCTGTATCTGTGTGTGAAATATAAAGACTAGGGACAGGTAAATTAGTAATTTAATGTTTCTGATTCCACTAATGATTCTTTTGTTCTGATTCAGTGAGTCACTGGATTGATTCAGACTGTGAACTCTTGAGTGTTTTTGAAAGATTCATTACAATGAACAGACTCATAAGAATCATTTGTCCGCAAATTGGTCTAGAAGAACCGTTGTTGCAACCAAAAATCATGAAAAGCATTCAGGTCCAGTATTTATTTATTTATTTTTCAGAAGTGGTTCAGAGTAAGAATTAACATATAATTGTGACACACAGCACGATCTGAGAGCGTCGGGAGGTTTGGTTTGGGATTTACAAAACATTGAGCGGCTGTCAACACGCGCACGGCACGCACACTCCAGGGGACTTGTGCAAATATCAACACACACACAAACACACTTAAATACCTCTGAGGGTTAAAGACAATATAACATTTCTCACAGGACACAGTCTGCATTAATCTGAGCAACACAAACCATTACGCTCACATGTTTGTGTTTACTTTCTAAGACTTCAGGGACAAATTAGTCTTCAAAAGCGATCTAAATCTGACAAACCTCCCTTTGGGTATATACTAGGACGTCCTTTATAGGAAAAACCATTCGTACATAAAATAAATTATGTATTTATTTTGAAAAATGCGTTTTTTTTGGGGGTACATGCAGCAAACAATTTGTCTGTCTAACTGAATGTGAAAACTGAATTGGACCAACAAGCATGAAACCAAGAAACCTCAAAATAAAAAGATCTCAAAGAAAAACTCAAATTAACGAGGAGATTGATTATCAGTAATAATGCACTTTAAGAATGATGCACTATAAACGCCTCTCTTAATGATTTCTGATTGCCTTTGATAATGCATTTGTGCAGAGAGTGTGTGCGTGTTTGTGCATGTATCATGACAGATTGTTTATAGACGCAACATATCTCCGTCTCAAGGTCCGGCAACCTTCTTAAACGATTTCTCCATCTCTCAGTCCCAGAGAGAAAGACTCAAAGAGAGACAGATGGTTGTGATCTGTTAAGTGGGAGCCGTCGGATCTAAACCTTGTGTAAACTCACACTCGAGGGACGCGGTCTGCGCAGACGCAGGCTTTTTAATTGGTTTCATTTGAATGACTGTAAATGCCACTGCGTTATTAGATTATATTTATCCCCGCAGCGCGGCTGCTTACATCAGCACTGAAAGAGAGATTAATGTGCAGAATTTTAAACTGCGCTTTAATATTCCATACAGATTTATCCAAACAGCTGCGTTGAGCCACTCGGATTGAGCTCTGTGCAAAGAAGATTTACCGCCATTACATGCGAGAACTGCACCACGGCTCTTGAAGGGTTCAAAAAACCCTTCAATCTGTTGATTACCAGAGAAAATGACTTCAGCTTGTCACTCAGTTTGTAAAAGCACAGAACAAATGCATTTTGATTAATGCAAGATGTTTAAAAGCTGAAATGTGCAGCTTCAAGCACTTACAATAATTGTTCCATACAAAACAAAGTGTGTTATTTGAGCTGCAAAGTGTCTAAATCATCTTTTCAGTGGTGGAACTGCTGTAAACAAATTTGTTTTTAGAAATCATTTTCTATGGAAATTACGCCACAAGCACTGTCCGTACGGCTTAAGTTGCATTGAACCCGGAACATTCCTCCAACAAAGCATCGAACGCAAGGCACTTTGAAACCGTGTTTACACAAAACAGCAACGCTACCTGAAAGAAAACAGCAGACCGGTGTCTTTTAATGTCCCGCGGCTGCGGAAGTCCAGCCAACCGTGGCCACATGTTTCAGCTCCAGTAAAAACACTTCATCGCTGACATTAACAAGAGCCAGACATTCCCGATATCAAATTCCACACGTTCGCCGAAAGACCATGCAACATTTCTGAGCACATTTCCGGCAGACGTGTTACATTAGAAGACAAATCGCAGATGAGATCTCTTCAATATCTCAAATGTTTCTGCAATGTAGTAATGAGATGTTTGCTGTTTACTGGTTCTGGGATCTTTCTCAACCATGTCTCAAACTGTGCTCAGATCTACCAAGACAGTCTGCAACCAAAGGTCAAAGATCTCAATATGAACTCTAATCAGCGTCTTGTGCTATCCAATAGAAAAAGTCATTCTTTTGAATCAGTGCATTGGTTGGTTTGGTTCACCAAACCGGTCTGAGCGATTTGTTCGTGGATTAGACTGAATCAGTCTGAGAAGTTAATGACTCCTCAACTCAAAGAGTCAGTCTAAGCGCTTCTCGACTGTCCGTTTCAGACACGTCTGTCTCTAAATGAGCCAGGAACCATCTGTAAGGGTGCTTTAGCTGCAAAACTGTAATGCAGGCAGCATGTCCAAGAGCTCCTGAATATCTGTCACAGTCATATTCAACACGCAGAGAAAGCCCAGACCCGGGACATTATGGAGTATGAACATTAATCTCAATTAAGTTGCAAAAAACTGGGACACATGAATTGCAATACAAATAACGCCCTATAATTAATATGCCTTAATTACATAAAAACTTAATAAACAGCTATGTGTGCCTACATATGGCTTTAATAAAACATGTTAGAGAATATAATATGCCATAGCAGACATTAGCGACAAGTAATTAAATAAAGAAAAAAATGTTTTCTTTTTTTAACAGGTAATTGAAACAGTGTTACATTGTTACATCCCACACTAATCACTTACCTTTCAAAAGTGTAGAGATCCTGATTTTAAGTGTCCAATACCTGAAAATACAGAAACAAATTTAAAGCTATTAATTCTAAAAGTTCTTATCATTAACTAAAACTAAAACCATAAAAAAAACATTTTAACTACTTGAAATCAAATAAATATTAATTGAAATCAAATAAAATATTAAACTATTTTCAAATAAAACTTGAGCTATTTTGCCAACATTTCAATTTTTTTAGTTTAATACTAAATGAAACATACTAAAAACTAAGTACTAAAATACTAAATAAATAAAAAATCACAAAATAACTAAAATTAAAATGAAAACAGAAAATATAAACAAATCTAATTCAAAATATTAACAAAAATTATAATACTGTATCAATGCTACTAAAATACCACTAAAGGAACTCTATTCTATTTGTTTTATGACAACATAGAAAAATAAACTTTATATTAAAAAAATTATTATTACTACTAACAGATTAAATTTATGCAAAATGTCAAACTTTTCAGTTAAAATGCTACGTTTCTGAAAATAAATGGCTGTTACATAAAGTATATTTTATCCAAATAACACATGAAATAAGCAGAAACAATATTTAAAAAAAACATGCAACCAATTAAGTGAGAATATATTGTGCAGCCAATAATTGGACTCTCTCTCTACAAATGTGCATTGGGTTACACCTTATTTTAAGGTGTCTTTGTTACAGTGTAATTATACATATAAGTACTGAGTAATATTAATTAACTGCATGTACTTACTATACGATTAGGGTTTGGCTTTGGGTTACTTGCATGTAATTATGCATAATTAATTATTATAATAGTAAGTGCATGTAACATGTATAACAAGGACACCTTAAAATAGTGTTACCGTGCATTGTATGCATATTATTATGCATCTCTTGTGAGAGGTTTGAAAGCGAGAGCAGCAGAGATTCATGTGTGAGTGTTTGTGTTTAATAAACGCAAAGGGACTGAATATTCCAAACTGGATGTTACCAAAGCCTCACTGTGCCCTTCACAATGTCACTGCCTGCACATCATTGTGTTAGAAGCGCACACGCACACACACACACACACACAAATGTGCTCAACTGTTAACTCTTGAGATATTGTAAAATGTGCATGTCATAAAAACATGTTATTAACAAGGCAAAATCAGCTGCGTGTAAAAGTGAGGTAGGCTGTTTCTCCTGAAGGCACAGAGACTGTCATCTCACACACACCGACACACATGCCCACATACTCACACGCTCCAGACCTGTTGCTCAGGCGCGCCGGTGTTTGAGTAGCTCAGTCCAGGTGACAGTGTTTCTCTGAGACATTCATAATGGATGAATCCATCCACGCACACACACACACACACTTTATACTGCGGAGAGAAAACTCTGAATTCAAGTACTGTATATGATGACACACTATATCTTCTCACACACACACACATCACATGCTGGGAACATAAACAAGAGCTTTCCTTCTACATTACACTGCGAACTACATCATTTATTATTTGGTAGTATAGTGGTTAAAATGTACTGCAAGTTGCTTTGCCTGTGTAGCCAGTTGTTCACTATTATTAAGCAGATTTACAGATACAGTACATAAACATACACAAAGGGTTGGATAATTTAATGAAATATATTCTGAATCTTTTACCACAGGATGATTTACTAAATGCAATTATCTTATGAAAAAAGTCATCATGTTAATAAGAGAGAAGTATGCATGCTAATTTGCATACTTCTACCATCCACTTCACTGATGATGGGAAAGTGGTAAGCATTTGCATCTAAATATATTCACTACTTTGTTGCTTTTATATAGGTTTTCATGCATTCAGCTTCACATTTCTACAACTAAATAAGCTGAAATAAACAAATCACACACTTCTCTCTGGTTGTATGTAATATACACTGAAAAAGCACACTTAGGCTGCATCTGAAATTGCATACTTCCCTATTTTATACACTGAAAAACTTTTTTTTTTTTAAAGTTTATTAGAGCACGTTTTACAAGAAAATACTATATCAGTCTTTAATTAATTAATTGTGACGTTTACTTTAAATTTTAAGTAAAAATTGTTTCTATACCAAATTTTTTTTCCCCAAATTTACAATATTCATAATGGCACAACCCTACGCTATTGACAACAGACAATGGCTCTTTTTTGCCTGTTCACTGAAATATTGCTAATGTGAATAATTACTTATTTAAAAGAAATACCTACAAGAGATTATGTGATTTCAGACGCAGCCTAAATCCTCCGGCATAATATTATGATTTGGAATGCATTAATTCTTACTTCACATAGTATTTGAAGTGCGATGTAGTTGCAGACTCTCACTGAATGATCATGTGATCAGATGGTCACGTAATCTGCACACTGATTGGCTGAATTAAGGAATGCGAAATCTGCGTTAGAATCTCTATAAAATCAAGTTAAAATAAAAACTTTAATTAAAATTGCATCATATGCAAAACTATTTTACACATAAGTGACTACTTACCACTGGACTGTTTGTGTGTGTGTGTGCACTGGTAGACAATGGCTCTTTTTTGCCTGTTCACTGAAATATTGCTAATGTGAATAATTACTTATTTAAAAGAAATACCTACAAGAGATTATGTGATTTCAGACGCAGCCTAAATCCTCCGGCATAATATTATGATTTGGAATGCATTAATTCTTACTTCACATAGTATTTGAAGTGCGATGTAGTTGCAGACTCTCACTGAATGATCATGTGATCAGATGGTCACGTAATCTGCACACTGATTGGCTGAATTAAGGAATGCGAAACCTGCGTTAGAATCTCTATAAAATCAAGTTAAAATAAAAACTTTAATTAAAATTGCATCATATGCAAAACTATTTTACACATAAGTGACTACTTACCACTGGACTGTTTGTGTGTGTGTGTGCACTGGTATTCCCTACGTTATGGGGAGCAAATGCCCCCACAAGGATAGTAATACCAGTCAATTTTGACCTTGTGGGGCCATTTTTAAGATGATTTTGAATTAAGATAATTTCTACTGTTTTGTCTTCTTCAGCTGTAGACATCTTTATGTTTGTAGAGCAATTGAGATGTTCTCCTGAATGTGTGTGTGTGTGTGTGTGTGTGT
>NW_015646171.1:403825-404296 GCF_001515625.1 Sinocyclocheilus rhinocerous | reverse complement strand
TGAGTGTGTGTCGGGCGGTATTGATTTCTGTGACAGCAGAGTAGATTGAGGAGCTTGTAGTGACATGGTCCTCTCATTGCCGGCCTGATGGAAATACTGCAGGACACGAGGCACAGCAAAAACACACCCACAGGTCACTTCACACACACTGACGATCAGGGAACACCTACAATTCAGACAGCTATCAATCAGAGTCAAACACAACAGATCACATACAGAATCACACACACACTTGCTTCAGTTCGCCAGAAAAATCCTCATTCAGCTCACAAGGCTAGAGATATTCAATCTTAATATTGATGCGGCAAAGAAACCAGAGAGATACGATAAGAGAACAGAAAACAAACTTTAATACTCAGTGTTAGTATATGCAACTGTAATAGAGATACTTGCAATAGCAAACAGCACAAATCAGCCCCTAATTGTGCAATTATGCAAATTAAAAATGAATGAAAGCTATTTTCACAGCAA
>NW_015646171.1:400441-403406 GCF_001515625.1 Sinocyclocheilus rhinocerous | reverse complement strand
TACTTGCAATAGCAAACAGCACAAATTAGCACGTGCATGTGGCATTATGCAAATGAAATATGCATGAAAGCTATTTTCACAGCAGTAAATAGATTATTAAAGACATGAAATGTGAGCAAACACACAGGTAAATATAAATGTGCTGGTCTAAATATGGATTATTCTTTGCAATTGAGCTCCCTGCTTGTTCATGCATCTAAATTTAGTGTGTGTACATCAGTGAATGACGTGGATGGTGTTTTGTGTTCTCGTTTTAGAGAGCAGAGGAGGAGGAACACTTTCTCGCTCTTGCTGCTAAATGAGCGTTTGGTGAATGAACGGCGTACGATACGCTCCTGATGCTGCCGACTCACATTCACGAAACACATACACACTCAATGGGGTTAAGAGGGTGTGTGAGGATTTATTCAGGTATGAGGACAGATTTATCTCCACAAGTGAGCTAAATCTGACAACGCTTATCAATCTGACAACGATATCGTTTCCCTGTGCTGTTATTGGTGTACTTGTGTTGTAGACATCCCTAATCTCATAGAATTAGAATGATTATGACAACTTTATAGTTACAGTTATCATTAGTCCTTGGTGTGAACGGACCTTTATTTACACTGCTGCTCAAAAGTTTGCAATAATTACGATTTTTTTATGTTTTTGAAAGACGTTCTGCTCACCAAAGCTAGTTATTTGACTAGTAATAGTACAGTAATATTGTGAAATATTTGTATAATTTAATATAACTGTTTTCTATTTGAATATATTGTAAAATGTAATTTATTCCTGTGATCAAAGCTGAATTTTCAGCATCATTACTCCAGTCTTCAGTGTCACATGATCCTTCAGAAATTAACAATATAAATGTCTTTAGTCACTTTCGATCAGTTTAATGCGTCTTTGATGAATAAAAGTATTAATTTCTTCTCTTTTTTTCTACATCTTACCCCAAATTTGAATAGCAATGTATCCGTTTCCACAAAAATATTGGGCAGCACAACTGTTTTCAACATGGATAATACTCAGAATTGTTTCTTGAGCAGCAAATCAGCATATTATAATGATTTCTGAAGGATAATGTGACACTGAAGACTGGAGTAATGATGCTGAAAATACAGCTGCGCATCACAGAAATAAATTACATTTTACAATATATTCATATAGAAAACATTTATTTCAATCAGCAATAATATTTCACAATTTTACTGTATTTTTCATCAAAATTGCAGCCTTGGTGAGCAGAAGAGACTTCTTTTAAACAAAATCACAATTATTTTAAACTATTGACTTGTAGTGTATAAATAGCTTGCAGACAAAATTGCCAACGAAGAAGTGGACGGAAAGTCCCCACCATGACAGAAAAACAAACACGCGCATGTGTGTGATTGTAATGAGTTGCTGACCTCTCTTGGATCACTTCGCTTTCTCCTTTAATTAGGTTGGAAATGTCAAGATGAAACTTCTTTCTGTCTTGGTTACGCTTTATGTGTGTGTAACTGATGCTCAGACTACCAAAGTCTGTGCTTGACCCAGTTTTAAATTAGTTGCAAATGTGAATGGACAAAACATGAAAAATGAAACAAAGACAGAAACTTTATGACCTCTGTGCTTCTGTCTTCTTAATTAATCAACATTTTTGCATCCTAGCGACATCTCATTAAGGTGTCACAGCAGTTTCTGTGTAAATGCAAGTGTAGAGTAATTAAGACTAAAGAGGAACCAGTCATGAGTCATTAGTCATTAATGTTTAAGTCAGTATACGGAGTCCTACATACAGTCTCACACACACACACCTGCAGTCGCAACAGTATCTGCTGACTGCAGCAAAATCCAATCCAAAACCATTTAACACACAGCAGACAGCAGTTCAGATTCAGCATGAAGCCTGTCCGCAACCTATTTTACTTGACTTCACCATAAGTGACATGTCCAGTGGAATAAGACATTCAAGGAGAAAGGAAAAAACCGCATGAAATAGAGGAATTTTATCTGGTTTATACAAGTGTCACTATATGAAGGTGGTAGAAAAATTAAAAATCTCTCTAATTAGCTGCATGTAGAAGTTAATAATTGAATATTTTTTGAAATGTCTATATTATGTTAATATTAGATTTAATTTAGAATCAGTGTTATTTTAGCATCGAGATACTATTATAGTTTTAATTCAATTTATTTTTGTATTTTCCATTTTAATTCTATTTTAAGTTTTAGTAATTTGTGTGCTTGTCACTTTTATTACTTTTTTTAAAGTAGTAGTGTCCAGTAATGTCTAGTAAATAAATATCATTTTTATTTCAGTTTTAGTTAAAATAAAAATGAGAAATGTTTCAAATCAGTTTGCATTTTTTAATATTCTATTTCAGTTAACGTTTATTTTATAATTTTATATTTATTTCAAATGATTTTAGTTTTATTAAGTATAATAACCTTGTTTTTTTTATATATTTTTAATGTTAATATTAGATTTAATTTAGAATCAGTGTTATTTTAGCATCGAGATACTATTATAGTTTTAATTCAATTTATTTTTGTATTTTCCATTTTAATTCTATTTTAAGTTTTAGTAATTTGTGTGCTTGTCACTTTTATTACTTTTTTTAAAGTAGTAGTGTCCAGTAATGTCTAGTAAATAAATATCATTTTTATTTCAGTTTTAGTTAAAATAAAAATGAGAAATGTTTCAAATCAGTTTGCATTTTTTAATATTCTATTTCAGTTAACGTTTATTTTATAATTTTATATTTATTTCAAATGATTTTAGTTTTATTAAGTATAATAACCTTGTTTTTTTTATATTTTTTTAATTAGTTTTTATTTTTGGATTTTTTTATGATTTATAATTATTTAATTTTTTTGTAAATACGTCTATATAGTTTTAGTCATTTTAGTAGCATTTAGTATTTTAGTATCATTGACATTATATTATAGTTTTATTTAATATTTTATATTAGTTTTTATTTTTTATATTTTGTTT
>NW_015646171.1:381725-400190 GCF_001515625.1 Sinocyclocheilus rhinocerous | reverse complement strand
ATATATATATTTTTTTATTACTTTTTACTTTTTGTCATTTATTAGCTATTTTATTTTTTAGTAAATATGTCTATATAGTTTTAATTCATTTTATTCAGCTTTAATTTGAGTTATTTTAGTACATCAAATGACACTAAATGAAAATGAGAAACGCTGCTTTGCCAAATAGCTGAAAATAAATGTGATTACATATTTTTAAATATTTTATTTTGTTTACATTTATTCAGTTTCGCTTAAGTATCAAAAATATTTTTAAGGTTTTAGTTACCAATAACCCTGGTTAGAGTATCGCTTTAATAGCTTCTGAGGTTCTGTCAGCGTAATGATGCTGCCTAAGAAGGGTGATACTTGTTTAGGCTCACTAGGTCAGTGTGCACTTGAGTATGGAAGAGTTCTGAAGATGCTGCTCTTAGGACATCATCGCCTCCATCATCACCATCAGCTAATGGGAGGCTCATCGCCATAGTAACCGGAGATCTATATGTTGGTAAAGAAAGATCACGACTCGCACAGACACAAACAAAAGCGCGCGCACAAAAGGAGCGTTCCCACAGATTCTCCCCCGCTACGAGGGTCTCGTTTTTCATAAAATATGAAAGAGGGAGAAACACAGCGGCATGGCTGGATGCTCGCCGTACACACACAAGCGTGTCTAAATCATTAACGGCCTTCTCTCTTTCAAACTGCGCTGACGCTAAATCAGTTCAACTGGGACTGATTCAACTGAATAGAAAACAAAGTATGTAAACTATATTATCGCACAGCTCTATATATAAAGTCAGATATGTGTCAAACTGTATCCACACACATACATTCATATAAAGCGATATATACTATATATCACAAATATATCACAAATATATATCACATTTGACCTATGAAACAGAGTTTCATAGGTCAAAAACAAACCAAAAACTATTTTTTGTTGGTAAAGAAAGATCACGACTCGCACAGACACAAACAAAAGCGCGCGCACAAAAGGAGCGTTCCCACAGATTCTCCCCCGCTACGAGGGTCTCGTTTTTCATAAAATATGAAAGAGGGAGAAACACAGCGGCATGGCTGGATGCTCGCCGTACACACACAAGCGTGTCTAAATCATTAACGGCCTTCTCTCTTTCAAACTGCGCTGACGCTAAATCAGTTCAACTGGGACTGATTCAACTGAATAGAAAACAAAGTATGTAAACTATATTATCGCACAGCTCTATATATAAAGTCAGATATGTGTCAAACTGTATCCACACACATACATTCATATAAAGCGATATATACTATATATCACAAATCTTAACTGCTTGTTATGTCAGTTATGTCTTAAGTGAACATATACAGTTGGGAGAAAACGGAGCTATTGCTTTTAAATTCTTTATTTGTTCTTATTTCATTACTGACTTGTCTTTAATAATGTTTGATCTTAATATTAGCTAGGCTATTAGTTTTTGCTGTGGTATCGAAATTTCACTGGTATCTAAAATTTTGCTGTCATAACAATCATATTTATTAGACTACAGAGTTTCATAGGTCAAAAACAAACCAAAAACTATTTTTATTTATTCATTTATTTGTTTGTGGTGGGGCCCATGAAAGTTTAGGCAGGGCAAGTAAAAACCCAAACCGAAATCTAAAAAATCCTTAGCATTGAGCCCTGACCTTGCTTTTCCAAAAGAACAGTGGAGATTTGGTCTTACTGTATGTAAAATACATGATTTATAGAGAATTTCACCTCTATACAATCTCACTGCTAGATTGCATCACACAAACCCTGAGGTTGCAAACGGGTTCAGTATAATGCATTACAGCATATAAACCATGACATTATGTATTTTAATAGACTTTAATAGCTGAAACAAATAAATATGAATAGGCTCGAATTATAACTGTAGTTAATATTATTTGCAATATACGATGTGGCGTATAATAAGGAACTGTAAATGCCTCCAAAACACCTTTATACTGTATAATATATGCATTCGTAGAAATCCTTATTTTTCCACCATCCTCTCTGTGTTGCGTGGCCCGAGGGTCTGTTGAAATGATTTAGAGCAACCTGGCTCAATGAGTGCAGAAAATACGACAGGAAAATGAGATCTGTAGGTCTGATGAAGGTGGCCAATGATTTCTGAGCTGATAGTACGTGATGGATTGAATCAAGGCTACGCTGCGAGAATAAAGAATGTGGGATTTTCCTGAGCTGGTGTTTGTGACGCCGTCTATAGTTTCTGAAACAAAATTAGACCAATGTTTTCTTGTGCACCACCTATAACATAATCTTACTGTTTAGGGGATTTCCGTATCGTATTTTATCTTGCTCGTTTTTAATGTGATTTGAGTACAGAGCGAGTTGCATGCCGAAGTTTAAAAGAATAGTTCACCAAAAAATGAACATTTGCTGAGAATTTATTCACCCTCGGGACATCATGTAGATGAGTTTGTTTATTTATTGAAACTGATTTGGAGAAATGTAGCATTGCATCACTTGTTCACCAGTGGATGCTCTGCAGTGAATAGGTGCCGTCAGAATGAGAGTTGATAAAAACATCACAGTAATCATTTTAACTTTGGTCATCGCTTCTGGACAACATATCAGTCCATAACCAATAATAACGATTCCTCCAGTGAAAAAGATCTGTGCACATTTCTCTCCTGATTCAGATGAGACAGCTTATCCACTGGAGAACATGAGAGCATAAAGCAATATTATGGATTATGGACTGGTATTCAAGTAACGGTTTGAAGTTAAAAAACCTCTCAATGATGGATTTGTTTCTTACAAACATGCAGCTTTTGGCTTCTCCAGATGTTAACTGATGGACTGGAGTGGTGTGGATTATTGTGATGTTTTTATCAGCTGTTTGGACTCTCATTCTGACGGCACCCATTCACTGCAGAGCATCCATTGCTGAGACAGTGATGCAATGCTATATTTCGCCAATTCTGATGAAGAAATAAACTCATCTACATCTTGGATGGCCAGAGGGTGAGCACATTTTCACCAAATTTGAATTTTTAGGTGAACTATTCCTTTTTTGCAGTTTGTCTAAATGCCTTACCAAACACTACCAATAACCAAAGCCTTACAGACTCATCAGAAACCAGGTTAAAGGTACCGAGAGATGTTTCTGCAGTCTCAGTGATGACTGGGTTTCTATTTCTCTGTAACACAATCAGCCTCCCACAGGTTGATGTGTTTTAGGGTGCAAGTACGCAGCTCATTTTTTTCAGACGCTATCAAAATTGATTTGCGATTCAGCGCTGGATTGATCCTGCAGCAAGTTTAATCAAGCGGCAGAAAATTGAGAACGAAAAAAATAGCCAATCTGTCTCCTTTTATGCATTTACGTAACTTGCCACAGTTTTTCATGAACCTATGGATCAGGGCTCAGGAACACACTCAGCATATTACCTAGAGCTCAGACCCTTTGACAACGACACGATGGAGACATCGGACAAAAATAAAGAGAAAGCGTTCAGTCCCGCAGCGCTCAATGCGAGTTGTCAGCGCTTGATAAATCGGTGCTATCACCACGCATGTGTGTGTGTTTGTGTGGTCCTCAGTTGACTGATTCGGACTGAGTCGAGTGTACAGGGTGTCTGCCGGCGTCTATGATAAGGCACATCTCTCTCTGTTCAGGGACGGATATAGAAACCATAGATCTGTCTCTCTATCTTAGCTCCGGCTCTAATCAGAATCCCGTCCACCCACTCTATTTCCTGACACGCTGGAATAACACACATCTCCCAAAGGCTGCTCATCACACAAATCCATAATTCATCTCTACAGCCTTCAGTGATGACACACACATACACACACCTATGTACATAAAGCATAGTGAGATTTGGATTCCCTGCATCATATGCAAACATATATGTGTCGTTAGGCTGTGGCGGTGTGTGTCTTTTTTTGCTGGCTTACATGATGTTAGCGTTCACCCTGAGGGACTAAACTAAACCTACTGGAATAATAGATAAAACACAACACACTCCGCCCCAGCTGGGCTAATAAAAAAAAAAAACCTAAAGCAATATTTTTTAAGTGCATATAGATCACAAACACAAAGCACTGGCTTGAGGTGAGAAAGGCGATACCAATTAATATGCTGTTTAATAGTTTAAATTATGTTGCACATTTTATATCTAATAGCAATTTATTATTACATTATAGTTTTGAATTTCGGAAAAGAGTACATTTTGCACAACCATACTACAGATCTGACTGAACAATGCATCTTGAATTAGGGTAAGCTGGTTAAAAAATTCACACTTTGCATTTTGCATGATATTAACTTAATATTCAAACTCTTAAGAAATGGAAACAAGTTGTTCTATACTATACATTGCCAAGAGTGTAAGTACATTTTGGTTCAAACACAAGGGGGAGGCAACGCTTCTGTTAATCCTGTTAATACCATTCCTCAAAACGTGTTCTGTCCCACTGGCTTGGTGTCAGTAATCCCCAGTAGGGTTGATCTTTGAACAAGACACTTAAACTCAGGATCCTCCCAAGTTTGTTTCACCTCCCAGAAACTAATTCACCCATTTTTGGTTATGTGGCTACTAAAAAGGCATAACATAAAGGCAGATTAATGCAGTAACAACTCACAAACGTGGCTCATCCAATCAGAATTTGGAGTCCAAACTATCTATTTTAAATCAAAGATTCCCTTCTATTCCAGTAGACTTCCAGGCTTTAGTTTGGCAGCACAGTCACAGTTGAATTAGTTTTATTTTAGCCCAAGATTTTGATGAAATTGACAAAATGGAAGGCGGTGAGAGGAGCTGCATTAGACTGTCCACTTCAGCGCTGCGTAGGACGGGAGTGCAAAGATTTCTGGTGCTAGACAGACGAGCAGCTTTCATGTGAGATGACCGCATGCTCTCTGACCTGCACTCTGTCCGCAGGTGTGTAATGAGTGTGTAATGATGCTCTAGAGTCAGGATGACTGTGCAGGTGGCCTGCAGCTATGATACACATACGTGTCTGAGTCAAACATATTGCAGTCGTGGCCTCAGATGGCACAACCACAGACATAATGCATACTGGACTTAAAAACGGCAAGAAAAATGTCATGCTCCAAACTCACTGAGTGGGTTAATGCATTTTCTGGAGTCAGGATGCACAGGTTTTTATTCATCCAATGTCATGTAAAAAAGTAACCTGTAATGGTTGTTTTACATACCTTGTAGTGTATGTGGTTTGTGAGATTTTTTATAATAGAGATTTTGGTGCAGATGCAAGCTTGTCTGATGGTTCTTTGGTTGGTCTTAAAGCTGTTCTATCAAACATTAGCCGTCGTCTATCGGCCTCCTAGCGACTCGCTGACGACACAAGGGGAATGAAGATGTGAAAGAGGAAACACAAGTGTTAGAAAGAGACGTTTCACCTTTCTACTTAAGGTGATCAGAATGAATCTTCGTGTTGCTAGTAAAACACTCAGCTTGATATTTCAGAGCTTTGTGTTTGCTGAATTGGACTTACAAAATAGCACAAGGTTTCTCAAAATGTCATGCTCCAAACTCACTGGATGGACTTTTACATACCTTGTAGTGTAAGTGGCTTGTGGTATTTTCATAATAGCTTTTGGTGCAGACGCAAGCCTGTCTGATGGTTCTTTGGTTGGTGTTAAAGATGTTTTCTAAACTCAGACATGCATGCAAGGGTCAGAGGTTCCTGTGGAGGTTCAGTATGGTTTACATTTAGCATTTTGGCTTGATTTGTGTACAGTAAGTGATCTGTTTTTGACAACATAATCTGCCAGTTACCCGATAATGTATTTCTCCTTGCAACTCGTCTCTGCAGAAATCATGTTCAACAAGCAGCTTGCATTGTTCTCAATTGCTAAAATGCATCTGCAACATAAATATGAATGAAAAAGCATCCCCTCCTCAAGTAGCTTGGACTAGAAGGAATTTACCAGCTCAGATGAAGAAAACCAACTGAACTAATCCAAGAAATAAAGCCTGCGATACTCTCAAATATTTACCCTGTTCCTTTCCATATATTTCTCATGCCTTAAAATAGGATGCGTTCTTTGAAAGAGCTGACGAGATGGGGAGGAAAAACAGCATTACCCCTGGAATGAACTTCATAGCAGGCAATCGTCGCAGGTATATGTTTTCAATCTGAGAGAACCACACGCTTATATATATTTATATACGCCCGTAAATTCAACAGAGCATCTCCCACAGGTCTCCCCTCAGGAATCAGACGGCCTGTCGGGAATACAGAGCCGTAAATGAGCAAAAGGCCGAAGCCATCGCGGCGGCAGACGAGTGCCCGTATGTGTATGACAGCAGAGAAATGAGAGAGGATGAGAAAGTCGTCGCTCAGGGGCGAGACAGCAGTGGGCTGGTAAGATGGAGGAATAACAGTTTACTGCCACATCATGTTGAGGGATAATTCAATCAAATGTTAGCGGTTGGCTATCGGCCTCCTGGCGGCTTGCTAACGAAAGGCAGGGAATGAAGATCTGAAAATGGAAACACAATGTGTGTTAGACAGAAACGTTTCACCTTTCTACGAAAAACTTTCAGAATGAGTCTTCGTATTGCTAATAAAAGAGAACTGATGCGTTTTCGGGACAACAGTCAGCTTGATGTTTCAGAGAAACCATGTTGAGTAGATTTACATTTTTTATTTAATTTGGCAATCGGTTTTATTATTTGAGGAAAAATGAAGGATTATGCGGATGAGACTCCCAGCAGTGAGTCGGAACAATTGAAATGTTCATCTGTTCATTACACATCAAAATCATTTTAATGTGATTTGCAGAGAATTTAGAGAAGTTTCTTCATGCCAAGCTTTGATTTGAACTCTAGTAACTGTATTTATTTTTCCCAAATTCTGTTTAATTTATGAACTAAATTGTGCTTTGCATTTTAATTAATTTTTTAATTTAAAAAAAATAGTATCTGATCAATTTAATTCATGAAACTTGTCTAATATTATTTATTGTAATAATTTATTAAAATGTTAACAATAATAGTGCCCTATGCAATGTTCTATTTTTTTTTTTTTACAAAATTGACAACTGTGTTGTTTAATTATTTTCTCCTGGATTCTGTGTTTTATGATATTTTATGAGATGTATCATCAAAAATGGAG
Source organism: Sinocyclocheilus rhinocerous (assembly GCF_001515625.1). Taxonomy (NCBI): domain Eukaryota; kingdom Metazoa; phylum Chordata; class Actinopteri; order Cypriniformes; family Cyprinidae; genus Sinocyclocheilus; species Sinocyclocheilus rhinocerous. Next base: position 393,085 of record NW_015646171.1, on the reverse strand, counting down.
GTAATCAAATTGAATACATAAAACCTCAACAATTAATTATTTAAAATGTAATCAAATGAAATCCAAAGCATTGTCTTCATCATGGCCCTATATACTGTAACTCGTGCACCAAAATTTCTGATGTATTAGAATTATTACACACGTAATTCTGTAGATCTTTTATTCTTTATTTTGGCCTCTTCTACCTTTGTAATCATGCCATCTTGTAATTCACGGCCAATATTCCCTCTCAGCTGCACACGTCTGATGTCGCTCCATCACAGACAAAAAGAAAATACGAGCAGAAGGCAGACTCAAAACTGTGAGGAAAAACGCTAGAAACGTCTTGAATCAGAGCTAAATGAACGGGCAGCGATTCAGCTGGAGTCAATCCGCATGTCCATTGATTTTCAGTATGGAACTGTAGCTGTGAGAAATCCTGTGTGGAAATATGTTGCGCTGATTTCACAAGACAAAAGACCATGTCCTAGAATAGTACAGAGATCTGAAATCCATAGTGGCACCAGAGCAGAATTTTGCAAAAATAATGACTGAAGCCCAGAGAGGCTGTGCATTATTACTGTTTTCTGCCTGGTTTTCATAAGATCATGACTTATTTGTCAACATAAAATCAAAAAGAGCCTCAGAGTTTTACACTCCACAAAGTGTAATGTCATATAATTTAACCTTGTAATTATGCCAACTAGTATGTTGCCTACTAGTATGCTGATTTTTTGGATCTTTAGGGTGTTAACAGGTCAACTATCCTTAGTATTGTTAAAAAATATAACATTTACATGAAAAATATAAACAGATTTGGAGCATTACAGTACCTAACCGTCAGCTCAGACCTCATTTGGCATATCTGTAAAGTCTGGGTTTGGGTCACATGTGTGCAGATGAGCTACATTCCCATTCAGTCCCATTCGCAAACACACACGCTTGGCTGTGGAGAGCATATTAGCAGAGCGTATCTATCACAGCCTGCCACTCACCTGCATTAATCTTTCACACACACCTTTCTCATTGAGGTGCAGTAATTACAACATGCATTCAGTGCGGCTGATTGTGAGACGCAGCTAATTGCATTAGCTAATCCTGCAGCCACAGAATGTGAGACCTCTTGATTTTCCCCTTGCTGAGCTTCAAACACCTCTGACTGCCCCTCACTTTGATTGCTTTGATTCGCCTCGAATGGATCAACTCCAACCCTCAACACGTTATGTACGAGAGAGACTGAGAAAATGACAGATAGAATGAATGAATGACACGATAGATAGAATGACAGCTAGAGCAATGAAACGCTCGATAGAATGAGATAAAACAACAGACAGAATAAATGAATGACACGATAGAATAACAAAACAATACGACAGACAGACAGATAGATAGATAGATAGATAGATAGATAGATAGATAGATAGATAGACAGAATGCAAGTTTTTTTACCTGCCTGTCATTTGGATATTCGTTGGCAATTTGGTATTCAATGGTACATGACCATTAAACTAATAATCAATACACTTTTGAAAGAAGCTCCAGTCTTCTCATCCTTTGAGTCCTGACCGACACCCAGGAGAGTATCCTGCTTATACTAGTAGAACCAAAGCCTAGCAGTTCCTTTTAGTACGTGGGCCAAACGCACAAAATGACAGTGGCCATTACAGGAAGCACTGCAGATAATGGGAGGACCTCCGAGACCACCGAACTCGAGACTGCTAGATTTGGATGCACTGAGACCGCTGGATCACGGGCTTTGAGAGCGCTGAGGTTGTAGGGCTTGAGAGTGCTGAGGCCAGGGAGCTTGAGAGCACTGATACCACTGGACTAACATTCAATGCCGCTTGTGCCGACATCATCGCTGGGTCCAAAACCTTTGATGCCAGTACCATTCGCTGCAAAATTAGCGATGGTGCATGCAGGGACTCCGGTGTGGTGGCCACCATGGCTGATGACCCTGGCATGGAAGCCATGATGGGACAAGACTCTGGAGTAGCGGCCATGACGACTGAGGACTGTAAAACTGATGACCTAACTAGAGGCAAATCTCTGAGTGCACTTACCAAATTGAACAGATGGCCTCCCTTCTTACTCCAGGATCCAGCTACCTGAGCGGTAAAACCAAGAAAAGACCTGACAGATGACCACACCAAACTACAGAAGTCTGCCTTCTGCGGCGCCACTGCAGTGCCCCCTCAATCCATCAGGCCTGATGTTTGGAACCATAATATCTGCCGGAAAATAAGTTATAAATAAACTTACTTTGCCTTGCCAGGAACTTGTGCATGCCAGTGTAAAGGAAATCCAGGTAAACCCCTACTTCTGGTTCCTATCCTGAAGTGGAAGATTATCGCCAAGCTGAGATCCTAATGATTAAGCAAATTCAGCTTTGTCCTTCCCCAGTGACTATCAATGTTTGGTAACTGGGAAATCTGTGCACTCAGACAGACATTGGTTTAAGCAGAATTGTGATAGTGGTTTAATCAGAATTGGGGTCAATTAAGAAAAACTGAGGTCATTTTTATGAATTTCTCCTGGATGGATGGATGGATGGATGGATGGAGATAGAGACAGACTAGAAATACAGACTCAGATGACTAGAAATACCAAAAAGAACAGTTAAAGACAATGAAGGTACAACAGACCAGCTTCTCAAATCTGATTTTCTGCTGCATTTTCCAACCAACTAACTCTTAAGTCTTATGGAACAAAAGAGAGACAGATATGAAATATGTGTGATATGAAGTGTGTTTGTGAGTGTGTGTGTTTTACACGCACACACAAAATCAAAGTGCATGAATTTTTGAGCACATCTATATTCTGATCACATCAAACTGCGATATTTTATATTATATATTAAATATTATCATCACATGCCTCATGCAGTCACAACGTGCTGTTTACAGAATTTTCAAAACATCTAAATTTGAAGCTCCTTGACATGATCAGGTCATTTAAAATCAGTCCTCTCAAAGATGTTTTACATTTTCGCCTTTTAGCACAATGAATAGGATGAACTATGTATCTGCACAATAAAACAGAGCAAAGAATAACAGCAGATGGTTCAGATGAAGACTTACATTGTGCGGTGCTATGAATAGGCAGATTCTTCCTGGATAAAGGGCCGACTCGTAACAGGGACATTGAAAGGGCATATAAACAGCTTATTCCCCAAAATGACTCAATCAGTGGGAATAAATGGGATTTGAGAACTGAGATCTGTGGAATAATGTGGTATTATCCTTGGACATGTAATCAGAGTCACTGATGCAGACTGGGTTATGATATTCACATCCATAGGTATTAAACGGATCGTTCATCATGACAGATAGTTCTGTCATGATTTACTCACCCTCATGTTGATTCAAACCCTGTACTGCAAAACATAAAAGATGATGACACAAAATGGAGATAAATAAAGCAGAATGCTATAAAAATGCAATATTCATAGGACAAAATGCTGAAAAAAAATAAAGGCATGATGCAATGGCCAAACATCCGACAGTCGTCTTAAAATGTATTGTATAAGAAGGTGGATTTGCTACGAAAGTGCTGCTTTTGACGGTGGTGATGGTGCTTTAGAAGGGATAAATTTAGAAATATATTAATGCTAATGAAGCAACATTGTGAATATCATAATGATTTTAATTAGTCCCTGTTTATCCAGCGACTCTACGGCTACTCCAGTGTCTTACAGAATTACCTGTTTCTCCAGTGTATTACTTGTTGTCCAGTGGTTATCTTGTATGTAAATACCCCTTACCATTTTGTTGTGTTCATTGCCTTCTTGCCTCTCATGATCCAGCCCGTTTCACCACCTCCTCAGGTATCCGCACCTGCCCCTCCAGATTCCTCAGTTCAAGTCATATCTGCCTGTCGCATGATCCTGTCCCAATCCTCGTGGGCCTTATTCTTCACCCGTTTTCACTTTGCCATCTCCTATCGTCCAGGGTCCAAAAACGTTAAGGCGGTTCTCAGCTGCACTCCCCAGAAATTCCCTTCAATGAGCTTGAACCCATCCTTCCGTTAGGGATGTGCGGGTCTAGTCGACTAAACGGTACAGCTCCTACTAGTCGACACTGAAAACAATAGTCGATTACACGACAGAACCCCCCCCCCGATTTTATCATTCAAATTACTGTCATTTTAACATTGCATTTGAAACATTTTAAATAAGTTAAAATAAAACGTTTGAAAAATAATACATTATTTTTAAAAGTTTATCTGGGCGGAAACTACATTTTTACCTCAGACCTCACATGCGTTTTCTTCATGTCAGTTGCGGCAAGTTCAAAAATGACCATGTGAAAGACGAGATTAAGTATTTCAAATATAGGCTATTATATATGCTGCACGCACAGAGGTTTTCTTTTGGGGGTTTCATGCTTTTAGACTAGTCGACTAGTCAGATACAAAACTTTCGTTTAAACGTCAGTCAAATTATCGTCAAATTAAATCGTCGCGCACATCCCTACCTTCCGTCATTACTGATTGTCACCCCCATCAATTGGACCTTGCCCTGAGGGATGCCGCTACATACCTGCAACTCTCCGTCCTACCCTCATGGAAGTTTAGTCCACTGTTCCCTGTGCACTGGTGACCCTTAGAATTACACAGACCCTCTTACCTCTCCAACAACAGTACTGGTAGCCCAGTATGTCCCAAGAAGTATGGCGCTTTGTGCAGGGCTGTCCTGAATGTGCCATCGCCAAGTCACCTCACCACATACTAGTTGGCAAACTCTTCCCACTGTCTTTATCACATCAAACATGATCACATCTGGGAGTGAACTTTGTTCACAGACTTACCAGATTTTGTATCCACTTTTCAGTTCTCCAAAACCTGCCAACTTGTTCCCGTAAAAAGAAAAGGCAGAAACCTTCTTCCAACACATCTTTTGGAACTATGACTTCTGGAAGACACAGTATCTGATCGTGGATCCCATTTTATCTCCAGAGTCTGGCATGACTTCTTCTCCCTCCCGAGAGTGTACGTGAGCCTCTTAGCTGGTTACCACCCACAGACCAATGGGCAGACATAGAGAAAGATCCAGGAAATAGTACACTTTCTGAGGACATACTGCCATACAAACCAACACAGCAGCTGCCGATACCTTTCCTGGGTCTAGTACACACAAATCTCCCTCTGTCAACCTGTCACCGAACTCACCCCGAACTTCGAATGCATGCTTGTTTCCCTCTTCAGGAGAGCCTTCAGAGGTTCCAGTTGGACCAATAGTTCCATAAGAGCGAGAGATACAGCCCAAGTTCCCCTTCAGAGGGAAGTACAGCACCAGAAGAGCCAGGCCAACATGCGGAGATCCTCTACTACCACCTACCAACCCAGGCAAAAGGTCTGGCTCTCCGCCCGGGACATCTGGCTCAGTCTGTCCAGCTGCAAGTCTGCAAAGTCCTCAATTAATTGGCCCCTTTACCAAACTGAAACAGTTAAATCTAGTCACATACCAGTTACATCTCCCCGCGTATGCCTTCATCCTCGATTCTTGTCATTGGAGTCGTCATCTCAAATACTTGGTTGACTGGGAAGAACAGTCCTGGGTCCCTCAGATGACATCCTCGATCTGGCCCTTCTCCTCAACTTTCACGTAGAACATCCCAATAGCCCATCATCAGGAGTTGTTGGAGTCGTTGTTTCAAATACTTGGTTGACTGAGAAGAATACGGCCCAGAAGAATAGTTTTGGGTGCCTCAGATGACATCCTCGATCTGGCCCTTCTTCTCAACTTTCAAGTAGAACACCCCAACAGCCCAGATTCAGGATGGGGCCGGCCACAACATTGGGGTCTTTAACCCTCAGAAGCAGTCCTTTTTCCAGCGACTCACTTGTTTCTTCAGCAACTCTCCTGTCACTCCAGCAAATTACCTGTTTCTCCAGTGCATTACCTGCTCTCCAGCAACGATCTTGTATGTAAATAAGTAGAATCAGAAGAGTCAGGTCAACACCCAGAGATCCTCCACTCCCACCTAGCAACCCAGGCAAAAGGTCTGGCTCTCCGCCCGGGACATCTGGCTCAGTCTGTCCAGCTGCAAGTCCGCAAAGTCCACAATTCATTGGCCCCTTCATCATACTGAAACAGTTCAACCTAGTCACATACCAATTACATCTTCCTGGCATATGCTGTACCCGACATCCTCCATTCCGGTCATTGGAGTCATCAACTTAAATACTTGGTTGACTGGGAAGAATACGGCCCAGAAGACAGTCCTGGGTCCCTCAGATGACATCCTCGATCTGGCCCTTCTCCTCAACTTTAACGTAGAACACCCCAACAGCCCAGATCCAGGATGGGGCCGGCCACAACATTGGGGTCTCCAACTCTCAGAAGCAGTCCTTTTTCCAGCGACTCACTTGTTTCTTCAGCAACTCTCCTGTCACTCCAGCAAATTACCTGTTTCTCCAGTGCATTACCTGCTCTCCAGCAACGATCTTGTATGTAAATAAGTAGAATCAGAAGAGTCAGGTCAACACCCAGAGATCCTCCACTCCCACCTAGCAACCCAGGCAAAAGGTCTGGCTCTCCGCCCGGGACATCTGGCTCAGTCTGTCCAGCTGCAAGTCCGCAAAGTCCACAATTCATTGGCCCCTTCATCATACTGAAACAGTTCAACCTAGTCACATACCAATTACATCTTCCTGGCATATGCTGTACCCGACATCCTCCATTCCGGTCATTGGAGTCATCAACTTAAATACTTGGTTGACTGGGAAGAATACGGCCCAGAAGACAGTCCTGGGTCCCTCAGATGACATCCTCGATCTGGCCCTTCTCCTCAACTTTAACGTAGAACACCCCAACAGCCCAGATCCAGGATGGGGCCGGCCACAACATTGGGGTCTCCAACTCTCAGAAGCAGTCCTTTTTCCAGCGACTCACTTGTTTCTCCAGTGCATTACCTGCTTTCCAGCAACAATCTTACCCCTTAACATTTTGTTTCTGTGTCCTCCTTGTTGAGAAAAACTCAAGTTTAAATGTGTATCCCTGTTATAACTCAGCTAAGTGCAGTCTCTGATATATTGTGCTGGTTTGCTCACCTGTATCCACAACAGTCACTATAAGTAGTCTTAACAAAAAGAATTGACACCAAACACAAATTGATTCCTTTTTTTACACAGTAGGGGTTATTTTTTAGTCTCTGAAAAGCTGCAATAGAGATTTTATGTAATAACGTAACTCTAATGTTTTTCAATGTGTTGATTTCTGTACCATACTTTAAACACAACAGGAACATGCAATGTAGTTAGGTCATGTGACCACACAGCATGCTACAGTCTGAAACATTTGTCATATTACACAGCATGTTTCATAAAGAATTAAAAATGAATGGCAACATACAGTAAATACTGCACAATATGTAGTAGGCAGCATACTAGTATTAGAGTAAGCATAAACACAAACACATTGAGTATGTTCAGACCGGCATACTACCACACAATATCCAGTATGTAGTGTGTACGTGCACTTTCTGCATGGAATAGCCAGATGGTCTAATTGATTTGCCAAAATGTGCAGCATACTGCCAGAACAGACTGCGTAAAACACTTAATTAGAACAAAATATTTTTATCTGTTTTCATTATTGAATTAAACATGCAATGTAGTTAGGTCATGTGACCACACAGCATGCTACAGTCTGAAACATTTGTCATATTACACAGCATGTTTCATAAAGAATTAAAAATGAATGGCAACATACAGTAAATACTGCACAATATGTAGTAGGCAGCATACTAGTATTAGAGTAAGCATAAACACAAACACATTGAGTATGTTCAGACCGGAATACTACCACACAATATCCAGTATGTAGTGTGTACGTGCACTTTCTGCGTGGAATAGCCAGATGGTCTAATTGATTTGCCAAAATGTGCAGCATACTGCCAGAACAGACTGCGTAAAACACTTAATTAGAACAAAATATTTTTATCTGTTTTCATTATTGAATAAATACATATTTATAATCAATATATACACTGAGCTCATTGCAGTGAATACTGGGATTGGCTTCTCCATGAAGTCACACAAGCAACGCTGCCTTAGACTTTGGCCAAAAGAAAGTATGTGTCTGTAGTGCATCTTAAAATGCTCCCTACATAGGCAGCTCACTAGAGACCATCGAATGACAGTAGTGCAGATATGCTAATGGCCATGTAGGTCTGCACCTCTAGTAAGTGAGGTCTGTTCCTGCAGACCTGGTGTTGTAGTGTCTGCCCCAGTGTGCGTTACGCCTGCACATTAAAGCAGCCTCTGTTCCAGCCTACAGCCATAACCCACCGTGCACTAATATATATGATAATCACAGCAGCGAAGGCTAATATCATTTTCCCTCCCATAAGAGATTTCCTGTCTCGCTTGGCCAGCGTTCTTGCTGTCAGAGTGAGCGCACGCCTCCTGAGGGTCCCGCTATACGCAATTTACACTAACAGCTTTATAAAAATCATTCACACTCAGTCCCTTTCCGAGTGCACTTCATATGGACATTACCACATGGGCTGTGTTCCGAATGGCATACCAGCTGGCACATACTATTATTACTGGATTACCTTCCAACATGGAAATTGGGTACCTGTCATGTGAACTCAGGGTGCTTAACGGGCACCCAAGCCTTGACTCTGACCACTGCCGCTCGCTCGGGATCATCCGGCACCCGCATTATGTACATCGTTCAGTCTAAAGGATTTTTAAATTCAACAGCCAACACCTACTGTTATTCTGTGCATCTGGTCAAATAACAGAGCTCTGGTTAAACCGAAACGCCTACTAAGAGACTGTCGTCCACCGCGATTGCTTGTCTGCATTAAAAAAGACAGACTTCAATGAAAACTTAACTGGAAATACAGGTGTATTGCGAAACCACTATGCTCTGCTGAACTGTCGCTCCATCTCGGACAAGGGCCCCTATCTAAATGAACTAATTGCTGACACCAACCTGGATCTGTTATTTCTTACAGAGACCTGGCAAACACCTAACGATTTAATAATGATGGCCTTGCGGTCATCTATCGTAACACCATAACACTTACTCAGCTGGATTTTCATAGTACTAAGACTACATGGTTTTGAAGGTTGGCTAGAAATGTCCCCTCACAATTATTCTAATTTATAGGCCACCCAAGCAGCACTGCTTTGACCTTTACCAGAATGTTAATTTTCCAACTCATTCTCATGATCATACGCTTGACTTAGTTTGTACGTCTGGTTTAAATTATATCTTCATCAGTGGTCTGGTTACTCCCATCTCTGATCAAAAACGTATTACTTTAGATTTTACATCAACTTGTCCAACTAAATGTACTGACAATATAACTATTTCTTAACGTAAGATTAGTGTTATCAATGCTAATATGTTTGCTGCTTCTATTGCTTCATCTGCTATTTATCATGTTTTCAATTTCACCTGTCCATCTATTGGGCAACTTTAAAGGCGATTTTCTCAATATTTAGATTTTTTTGCACCCTCAGATTCCAGATTTTCAAATAGTTGTATCTCAGCCAAATATTGTCCTATCCTAACAAACCATACATCAATGGAAGCTTATTTATTCAGCTTTGAGACGGTGTATAAATCTCAATTTAAAAAAATTGACCCTTATAACTGGTTTTGTGGTCCAGGGTCACATTTGACTTCTATCACTTTGCTATTGCTGATGTTTTAGATGAGCATGCTCCATCTAGGACTAGGTCTGTTCCCATGTCCCACTCCTCTCCATGGTTTAATGCTGAGCTACGTGCTATGAAAGCAAGAGGCAGACAACTTGAACGCCTCTTTAGGAAAACTTTTCAAGTATTCAAGTAAGTTTTCAAGTATTTTCAGCACATGTTAAGCATTATAAAACAGCCTTGAATGCAGCTCACTCTTCCTAAATTTCAGAGATCATTCATAAAGCAAACGATAGGCCTAAATCACTATTTAACATAGTAAACAAGCTAGTCCAGGTATTTGCATTGCATTGCCAGTCAACAAGAATCTGATGACTTATGCTGTTCTTTTTTGCACCACTTTCAGGGAAAGTCTATCCAAACACTTAATAACTTTACCTTGACTAACCCCATCCTAATTAGTGAAATAATACAGAAATCCAATTCTTCTTCATGTTGGTTAGATCCTGCACAAACATTCCTTTTGAAACACTGTACCTCTGTCATTTCTGCTCCTATCTCACATCTTGTGAATATGTCTCTTACCTCTGCCACTGTTCCAGTTTCACTAAAGACTGCTGTTGTTACTCCTATTCTTAAAAAAACAAACAAATCTGGACCCAACTGTCTTCGCTAATTATCGTCCAATTTCCAATCTACCGTTTGTCTCAAAAATCATGGAAAAGGTTGTCACCACTCAACTGCCGTCCTTTGTAGCTTTCAATGATTGGTTTGGGCAAATGTCTACTGTCCATTAAGTAATTATTTGTGAAATGATTGTTTGTTCCTTACTGTTATTGTGAAGCTTCCTTGAGCTTGGGAAAGGCGCTATATAAATGAAACATTATTATTATTATTATACTTGGTGCAGTATGCATACTGTGCACAGCATCTGAATTTACTCAAGATTGCCTACAACATTTACCAAAATTTGCAGTGCAGGAACTGTATGCCACATTGCACTCAACTTGACTTTGTATTTCCCGGCAAATAATTAAAATCACAATTTTAACAGCAATTTTGCACTAGCATAGTGCACACTTCAGATAAACGTAGTATGTCGCTGCACTAGTATGAGAGACAGACAGGTCTCAGCTCCACAGGCAGTCGGGTGCTACACAAACAAACAAATCAAATGCCGAAAAGCAAACAAACACCACGAGAAAGCCCTTAAAGCACCATTAATAGCTCATTACGCTGCTCAAATGAAACCCCACTCACACTATCAGCCTCTCCGAGCATTTGAGCTTTTATGAAGAGTGCTGCCTGACTGCTTATTCACTGCCGCTTTAGTCAGAAAATTTGATTTTGCAAATCAAGACCTTGCTTCACTACAGCCGCGCTGACTAAAGCACTTTCCCGCAGGACGGTTTGTGGCATACAGACAATTTCCACTGATCTCTGATTTCTGTATTCTCATCCAGAGATATATGGTCATTGGAGGTTGAATCAGCATACTGTATGACTAATATATCTATACAAGATCCAAGTTTCAGGACTTCAAAACACAGTCATCAAATCAGGGTTATTATAGTTAACCAAGTAAAACCAAAAAAAGTCATTACTTGAAATAAAATAAATGTTAAGTGAAATAAAACAAAATTTAAAACTTTAGTTTCATTTCAGGTAGTTGCCAATGCAACATTTTCCATTTTTAAATTTAAATTGATGTTCTAAAATAACTAAAACTGAAAAAAAAAAAATACATTAAAAAAAAAAATATA